>NC_048231.1:86413604-86713604 GCF_002007445.2 Ailuropoda melanoleuca | reverse complement strand
TTAACCATAAGGAAAAGTTCATGATAATGATGATGATGACATTTCTTAATGCTTACTAAATCTTAGGAACTATGTTAAGTTTGGTATATGAATTATCTCCTTTGATTGGCTCCATGGCCCTAGGAGATTGATTCTCATATTTGTCTCTTTATAATGAGGAAATTAAGGAACAGAGAAGTTAAGTAGCTTGCTCAAGATCTCCTGTTGAAAGGAACCCATGTGCTCTACCTCCAGAGCCCACTCTAATAACCACACCTCTATGTTGTCTTCCATACCCTAGGATGTATGGGTCCAGGTGTGAGGACTACCTGACCAATGACACCATGGTCAAAATGGCCATTCAAGTATGTTTTAAGTAGCTATACCCAAAAAAATAACAACAGTGCCATCGTTGATCATACATTCCTCAGTGACGTTCAAGGTTAAGTATAACTACTTCAGAAACCACTATCCAGCATTTTAGCCAAGGTGACTTCTTTTTCTTTCTTGCTACATTTGATTATCTACAGAGAATTGAAGAGGAGCTTTAACTGTTAGTTGAGAACATGTATGTTATATGGAGCACAGAAATAATTGCTGAGTTTTCTATTCACATGATGAACATCGGCAGCAAATCAGACAACTTCTAGCTTCTGGCAGAAATTTTGGGTTGGAGTAGCATGTCCTCCAGGGTTGACTCTGATTGAAATCTGTAAATAGCATGTCCTTACTTTGCTTCATAAAACGTAGATGAAGGAGCAGATAGTTACCCATCTTATATCTTCTGGTAGACTCCTTAGCCCCTGTGATAAATGAGTACATATTTCTAGAAAATTTTAGGCTGTCCAAGAAAACTACAAAAAAGCTTTGTTTTAAGTGAAATAGTTCAAGAGCAGCCTGTGTATAAAAATGCTCTCTGAATTTTTGAAGGAATGTTTTTGTGCCAAAATGAATAAATAAATAAACAGTCTCTTTTAGCCTCTATTATGTAAAAGATATGTATTCATTACGTACTATGTAACAGTCACTGTTAAATGGGAGATAAATAGGATATCTATCACACAATTAAAAATACTGCCAACAACCTTAAAAAAACCTGATTATAAAAAAAAAAATGTTCCTTGTAGAAAATCTGAAAAATAAAAAAAAGGAAGAAAAAAATTTAATCTTCCTTAATTCTCCATTCAAAGAGAAGCATGTTATCAATTTGAGATGTTTCATATTTTCCTGTGAACATTCTACATGTAAAACATCTTTTAAAAATACATCAAAAGATCTACTTTCTTCTATACATACTCTATCTGCAGATCCTTATTGGGATAATACGGAATATGACTTTACATCTTTCTCTTTGAAGGCATTTTCCATATCATTAAATGTCACGCAAAAATACCATTTAAATTGTACATTATATGCTAATTCATGCTCACTAAGTAGTAGAATTCCTTTCTCACAATTATCTGGCACTTAATCAGAATCCTCATCATTTAAGAGATGAGGAAAGTTGAGACCTTTCCATTAAAATGGTTAAAATTAAAACTTTGTGGGTTTAATTTTGGTTTTCTGGAAAATTCACTTATGCAAAAACTTATAATGGTAAATAAATGAGCTGTTAATGAATGCACATCATGTCTAGTCCAAAAACGTCTATCTACATGACAGAATGCAACCGCTATTCCTTTAAATTGTTGCAGAGAGGTAGAAACTATGGTATCAATAAAGTTGCAGTTTTAAATGAAAATCCAAAGGACTATAGGTATGTAAGTCAAACAAAAAGTGAACTCACTGCTTGGCAAAATTAATTAATATGAATAATTAATGTAATTCAGATACTCAAGAACTTTTTTTTAGTTAATGTTTTTAATCTTGCCACTCCCTTCCCTTTCAAAATGCATGCACTCACACAGCACATACACAACAAACACACACAACAAACACACACACATGCTCATAAACACACATCCAATTCCTGGATCAGTCAATCAATTCCCCATTTTGCTGTAGAGTGGAATCATAAGATTTAGTGACAGATATTTTTCATATCTTGTCATATCTAACTTGTAGAATCATGTACATATGGTGGATTTTGGTGCAGAATCATGACCAGATTTTTTTCTAAGGCATCAATCAAAACATTTTGATCTTTCATTTAATATAAGCAATAAAACCCCTCATTTTACCTTTTTTTGTAACTTTGTAAAACATGTGATTGGGGGTGGGGGTTGGTTTCACTGTATCAAAAAACATCTTGAATCCCTCTGCCTTTTTTCCCCTCCTTCTCAAAGGTTCTTCAGCTTGGAACTCAGCTCAAAATCTGAGTCTCACTAAAATTCAATTTAGTTGTTAATCCCATAAGGGGTTACAATAGCTGCTACACATTCTGGCAGACTCAAAAATCTACAAATTTTTACTTTTAATAATGTTTTCCCCGTCTCTAATTTCCTGTGTAAGAAAACATTCTCTTGGACAATTACCCCCGTAATGGCCTTGCCAGAATCAATTTCAACGTGAGCTGTCTCAGAGAGTTCAGTAGCAGTCAGATTTTTTTTTCCTACAATTTTTGTTTTGTTGCACAAGAAAACTAAGTTTCTTGTTTCATTACCTTCTCAAATGCTTTCACTTATTGTTAAATGCACGTGGGGCATATACGTATTGGTATTAGTATGAGGGCAACACTCACATGGTCTCCAACTTACAGATGGGTTAAGTCCTAAAAATCCTTTTATTAATTTTTTGAAGGATGTTATACATCTTCCCAGTGGAACAGTGGTAGCATGAAAAGGTAGATTCCAAGAAAAATTTAAAATAATGTGAACTGTAATAAAACAGTATAAAGCCCTTGAAGCAATATCTTAATGACACCTGGTCACCAGTGATACTAAGAAATGCATTCCAAATTCCAATACAGATACTGAGAATGCATCTCTCCCCATTCATTGGTTTCTCTGCAAGGGACATAAGGAATGGCATGTGGGGTTAGGGAGGAATGAGTAATATAGGCAGAAATGATCCCTATGCCAATATCTTGTTAACACTCTACAGTTTCAAAAGAAAACACATTTCTCCAGATCAATCACACTCTATGGGGTCCAAACTGAGAAAAAAAAGGATAAATTTATCCAGAAGAAATGGGAGCTCTTGTCTTCAATATATTCAGTGGCCTGGTGTTTGTCCATCAGATTCTTTTCCTTTTTTCACTGATATGAGGAAAAATTTTTCAAAATAACCTAAAAATGTAATGAAATTCAAGTCGCCCAAAACTGGAGGCTCAGAGGCTACTCTCAGATCATTACTGCATTCGTAAGAATATCATAAGCAAAGGTGACCAGCAAGCTGGCTGCAAGGAGCCAGGTGAAATCATCACCTACTTAGTGAATACGTCACCGCTGAGGACCAAATGGCAACTTCATGGCACATGAGCGGCCGTTCCACTTCCTGTGCCCCATTCAGGCTCATTCATCAGTTGTCCCCTTGTTGCCTGTGGAGCCCGAACGAGGTTTCAGAATCTTTTCCTATGATGGTGCCACTTTCTTTTCATAAAAAGAATACAGAAAAATCAATCAATGTAATCTACCATGTTATCACACCAAACAAGAAAAACCACGTGATCCTAACAAGAGATTCCAAAAAAGCATTAGACAAAATTCATTCATAAGAACTCTTTGCAACCTAGGGATAGAAGAGAATTTCCTCAACTTGATATTGAGCTATACATGTTTAATAGGAGAGTGCAGAGAACCCACTCAAGGTCAGGAATAGGACCTGCTCCCTGTCAGCCAGACAGAAAAAAATCTTATGATTCACAGGGCACTGGATAGTAGCTTCCTCAAAGTGATAAACTTCCTCAAACTGATAAAGAACATCTACAGAAATGTTACAGGTAACATCATGTTTAGAGATGAAAGATTAGACACTTTCCCTCTAAGATCAAGTAAAAGACAAGGATGTCCACTTTCACCTCTTCATTCAACATTGTTTTAAAGGTTGTAGCCAACATAATACAGGAAGAAAAACAAATAAAATAAAAGGCTTCCAGATTCAAAGGACAACCTTATATGCAGATAACATGCTCATCTCTGTAGAATATTCTATGGAATTTATGAAACAAAAGACACCAAAACTAAGATGGCAAGACACAAAATCAATATGAAAGTTAATTCTATTTTGATATGCTAGTAATCAAAAAGCAAAAATTGAAATTAAAATAACATTACCATACACTACTATGAGCAATTTAAGATGATCTACATAAATGAAGAAATTTATCATGTCCATTGGTTGGAAGACACAATAATGTTAAGATGGCAATTCATCCTAAGCTCACGTATGGATTCAATGCAATCTCAACCACAATCCCAACAACCTTTTTAACAGGAATTGGCAAGATAATTTTGAAAAAATCCTAAACAAAACAATATACTATACAACAAAGTTCCTGGAACATTCCACCTACTATCCTTTCTTTACCAATCAAGGGGAGTTAAAAACAAATGGAATTTTAAGGAGTATCCTAAACACGATTGGCTGTATGAGTTTGGTCAAGTCACAACTTGTCAGTCCTTGATTTTCCCAGCTGTAGAGATGAAAAGATTATACAGAATGATCTCAAAGGTCTCATTCAATTCTATGCAGACACATATGTTCCCAGGCCTTAGCGGGTTTGCAATCTGGTAGGAGTGGAAGACTAACCATCCTGAAAAAACAGCAAGCATTACTAAAAAAAAATAATAATAATACAATTAGGTGTTCAATTATGTGGTACAGATTCTGTGTGTTCTAAGAATTTGGTGCACAGTAATTTCTGAGGTTGGAGAAACAAGTCAAGGCTTCATGAAGAAGTGGTGGTTTCATCTGGGTCTTAGACATGACTTATTAGCATTGTAATTCCAAAATCCATTGGGGCAGTGGCTAATTTTCAGGGCAGGAACTGTGTCTTCCTAATTGTACTTTTCCTCCCTAGAGCTCCTTGTCTACACCATTGGATTTAGTTCCAAATCCAGTCTATCTTGTCCTGCTTACTGTGGGCTCATGCGTGCTAGTCCAACTAAGTTGTAAGTTCTTTGAGAGCCAGTCCTCTATGCTACCTTTCTGTATCCAGATTCATTGACTCAGTGGTTCAACACCGAAGTAAATCATACTCTTTATGTCGCAGTCCTTTTTAAACTCCTCTCATAGAACTGAAATCTATTTAAAGTATGTGATAAGGGCAGGTTTCAAAGGAAAAGAAATTATTGAGGAGAAACCCAAGGAAACTAGAAGGCGAGGGTAGCAATGGTGGATTTTACGTGGCCCACATATACCACCCTTTTGTCGTCATAGGCTGAAAAATATGAACCTCAAGGCTTTTGATTATTTTGTTTTAGCCTGATTGTGTTTAGCTCTACCACCTTCTGCCCTGCTTGCTGTCTTTTAAAATCCTTCTTCCACTCTTCATAATTTGCGTATCCCATGCTGAAGTCATTAGAGAATTATAACCTAGTGATGACTGTGTCTGCATCCCTCCCCCAGCCTCCAGTATGGATCTGGGCATAGAGTGGTGGTTTATAAAATTTCTGTTTCTTCATCTATTTATCCCTTAAATTTAATTTGCCTTAGGTAATCAAAATGTTAGTTGCTTCATTAAATTAGTGTAGTATCAAATTTCAGAGTACAGTTGATTCTGATGCGGCAATTGGCTAAGGCTATAGGCCCATTGAACCTAGACCTGCTTGAATAGTGTAGAGATTTGGGACATGATGGCTCAGGGACTTGGTCCCTGGAGCTTGAGTATGGCTTACGATCAGGTTCTGTGCAGAATATGGGCCAGCAAGCATGTCATAGATGCTGTTAGTGGCCCCAAATATGCTCCATCCCTTTCTGAACTTGTGCCCTTTGCCCAGGTTTTGTAGTTTTAGTAAAGAGGTGAACCCCACATCCCCCTCCTTAAGTTTGGGCTGATTGTGTGATTTGCTTTGGCCAATTGGAGACAGCAGAGGTCATGGTGTACCAGTTCCAAGTCTAGGCCTCAGGAGGCCTGGCGTGTTCCCATTTGCTCTACTCTTTCTCCTCTTGCCTGGGTGAGCCTGCTGAACTCTGAGATACAGGACCAGAGCTGAGTTGCCCTGTCGTCCCAACCAAAGCCAAACTAAACATATGACCCCAAATGCATGTTGTAAACTCAGCCAAGATCAGCCGAGACCAGTCCATGTTGACTGAACCCTGAGAACACATGAGTCCCCAAAATGCTCATTGTTTTATGTCCCTAAGGTTGAGGCTGTATGTTACGCGGCATTATTGTGGTGATAGGTCACAGATACAGAGGGTTCACTGCAGCTGTGGCAAGTGGGACTGGTGTTCAGCTGTAGCTCTTTAGAGTCCCCTCTGATACACCAGTACTGGCCATCAGGCTCGTATCCCTCAGACTTGCTGGTTCTCACTAGGAACCCTCTTGGTTACTGGGAAGCAGAACTGGCCTCTTTTGAACTGAGAAAATGAGAGGTTTTGGGGCAAGTTAAGATGGACAAAAGGTAGAGATTCTGTACTTCCTGCTCAAAAGCCAGGGCTTTTTCTCAGGAGGCGGGGATCAAAAGATCAATTAGAAAAAAACTAGAAGAGGCATGAGTATTTTTTGTAAGTGGACCATACCAACTATACTATACTTTCAGGTAACTTGGGGGAAATAAACCAAAACTAAATCAACTAAATGTAGAACAATTCCTATCTGAGATATGGTGACAGTGGTATCAATCACAATGTCTTGGAGAGATGGACAGATCTATTCATTTATGGGGCAAATACTTACTCAGCAACTCCTATACACCAGACCGTATTGTGGACATTGGAACAACATCTGTGAACAAAACATAAAAACTCCCTCTACTTGAGCTTCTGTCCTAGTGGAAGGGAGGGCGTGATAATCAACAAGCATAATGAGTGAGGAGTATGATGTGCTGAAAGGTGACACACACCATTGAAAAGGGGGAAAAAACAGAGGAAGGAAAGGGGCATTGGAAGTGCCACAGGGACGGTGGGGGGCAATTAGAGTTTAAAGGTGAGACTCCAAGGTGAGAAATAGGTGAGACGGGAGAATATTTAAGGAAGAGCGTCCAAGCAACTGCTACGGCAAAGGCCCTACGTGGGCTCCTGCCACGTGCGTAAAGAGCAGCAAGAGGCCCGTACGACTGAAGAGGGGGCTGGAGGCTGAGGAGCCGTAGGAAGAGGTCAGAGACGTAGAAGACGCAGCACTGTTACACTGTCTGAAGGCCACTGAGAACTTTGCTGTGTCCTTGGGGAACCAATGGTTCCCCACTTGGAGCGTGGTGAGCATGAAGTTACAATCAGACTCAGCCGTCAGCTAGGCGAGGCCAGAGGCTGTAGGGGGCACTGAAGACCAGCTAGCAGCCTACTGAAGGAATCCTAGTGACGGCTGGTGGCCTGGCACAGTGCCGGCAGACAGCGTGGGAAGAAGGGATATATTAAGGGTAGAGCCAGAAGGATTTGTTGGTGGCTGGGATGTAGCACGTGAGAAGAAGAGAAGTCAGGATGACTGCAAGGTTCTGGGCCTGAGAAACTGAAAGGACAGAGTTGCCCTTACTTCAATTGGGAAGACTGGGAGAAGGACAGAGTTTACCAGAAAGACGAGGAGTTAGTTCCATTTTGGAAAGCAGGGGTTGAGCCCTCTGCTAGCCCTTCAAGTAGAGATGTCCTGCTCCAGGTAAAACCAGATCTAGCTTTCTGGATACAGTGAAAAAACTGGATTCTCCTCTCAAACTATTTAAGCAAACCCAGAAACCCGTAGATTTTTGATGTTCTAGAAGGATGTCAATATCTGTTTACTTTTGTTTGTCTTTTAAATGACATCTCCGTTTTATTGACCCAAACTTCCACACACACAGTGTAATTGTCCCTTATCATGAAGGGCTCAGTTATTTATTTCCAAATTATGAATTTTGTTTTGTGACGCTAATGACCCATCAATACAAAATCTTTCAAAGCACCGCCTACATCATCGCAACTGCAAAGTCACAACAGAGTTGAAGAAACAAACTTATTGTCAAATTATACCTTTAGGGTTTTAATTTTAGATATACCTGAATTTATTTTATCTACCCAACAAACATTTACTGAGTAAATACTGTGAGCCTGAGGGTCCAGAGATTTTTTTTTTTTTAATGCCATTTCTTGCTTTTAGGAGCCTGTCTGAGGCAGTGGTGGGGGTGATGGAGGCAGGTAAGGGGTTAGTGAATAGACTCAGATATTGGATATAATATAACCAAATGCTATAAGTAAAAGTCTGGATGAGTTGTGTGGGGAGCGTTGGAGGGAAGACCTATCTCGCCTTTGTTCCATGTGCAAATTCCATCTCCAGTGTTTCAGACAATTCCTGGATTTACTGGGTCTGAGATTCAACACTTCCTCACTTCTAACCCAGCAAGAGGTGCTGGTTGGGCTCAGAAACAATGGGCAGAAATGGGTTAATTAGGGGCGCCTGGGTGGCACAGCGGTTGAGCCTCTGCCTTCCGCTCAGGGCGTGATCCCGGCGTTATGGGATCGAGCCCCACGTCAGGATCTTCCGCTATGAGCCTGCTTCTTCCTCTATGAGCCTGCTTCTTCCTCTCCCACTCCCCTGCTGTGTTCCCTCTCTCGCTGGCTGTCTCTATCTCTGTCGAATGAATAAATAAATAAAATCCTTAAAAAAAAAAAAAAAGAAATGGGTTAATTAAATCAAATATTCACAGCTTCTGGGTTACCCTCCCAGATAACAATGTTTTAGCCTTTAAAAAGTGAATTTGAATTCACTCAAATTTGAATTCCGGCAGTGGATGATTTGTCTGACAAAAGTAGGGAAGGAGTGGGCTTCCTCATTCCAGCACAGGGGACACGCAGCTTGGGGCCCTCTGGCTTTCCTTTTTGAAAGCCGAGCTACTTCAAGTATCATATACATTCAATAAAGAGTGTGAAATTAGCCCCCAAGATGCCATGTTTAATAAAATTAGGTCCAGTCACGATCATCCGCACGTGAGAAACAGAGAGTCACCGCTGTTCACACGTGACCTGGGCTTTGCATTCAAACCTCAGCTCCACAGCTTGAGACCAAGCGCCTTGGGTGAGTCACTTACTCTTATGCACCGATTTCTTAATCTGTAAAAGGAGGATTTGTAATAGTAACGGGGCTGCTGTGAAGATTATAAGAGTTAATCCAGGTAAATCTTTGCACAAAGAAGGTGCTCAATAAACATTAGTCATTTCTGTCTTCTGACTTTGATTCTTGACTCTACAATTCAAATTCTGATAAATCTAGAGTCGAAGCTGATGGTGTCAAGCAAGAGGGCTGTCTAGAATCGCGTCGAAGATCCCCCACAAACCCTACATTTTATGATCTTAAGTACATAGACTGTGTCAGGGAACGGGATGTCTAGAAATTTTATGAAATGTCCACTAGGTGGCAACATGTTGTCATATTTACCATCCTCACTGCATAAATTTGTAACAGGAATCCTGAGAGACCATAGTCACCTTATATATAATTAAGAATTTTGTTACAACAAACAAAAATGGGCTGGCTACAGTCATTATTTGAAGGAAAAAATGCTCCATTAGTGGCTTCTTGTTTTAAAAAGAACATATTTTTAATTCATGTTTGAATTGGTTATCCTTATATCATAAGAGCAATATAATGTTAAATATTACACTCTAGGACTTGCCTATTTCCTATTCTTAGGCTCTTATTTATTTGATTTTTAAGTGCTCTCACCTGTTGGTTGCCTGACAACGGATGAAAAATTTGGATCTTTATCTCCGTGATTCAACAATTTTCATTTGCACACCTTTCCGTTCATGTGCCATGACATTAACAACTCAGGGAGACAAAGGGAAAAAAGTTTCCCTTCTCAGGGATTTTATGTTCTTAGATCAAAGTATTGATGCAGACACAAAAAGTCAGCATTAGCACATGGGATTGACTGGCTGATAAGACAGGCTAGCATTTTTCACAAATATCAATGTAATCTCTCTAAAATGAACCTCCATTTTACTTTCTTTTGCTATTTCTTTGTAGTATAATTAGTTGGAGAAGGCATAGGAAAGGAAGGAGAGAGGAAGACGTTGGTGAATATGACCTCAATGAGGCTTTGGAAGCAGGCATCAATGAGAGAGGGAGGCGTGAACAGAAACAAGAGTTTGTGAATGAGGGAGAAAACGTTCCCAGTGATGGGAATCAGCATTAAAGAAGTCCATCCTGAGGAAGGACTTCGGGCTATATGTGAGACACAATTTAGGAATTCCATCATAAGGACACAATTTAGGAAATCTTTGTATGATGGAATGTTATATTACTTTCAGTAGTTCATATTTGAATATATTACCAGGTCTTTTGAGGGTACCATAAAATATTGGATTGCTTACTTACATTTACTGTAAAGCCTTCAATGGATGGGGAATAGTTGATATTAACCAATAAGATTCCCAAACGTCTGTGGGCATTGTTTCTGAAATCCCACTGCCTGGAATAAAATAATCATATATTCTTGATCCAAACATATGCCAACTCTTCTCTTTTTAATTGAAATAGTCATGAATTATCAGACTATTGCCTCAAGGAAATTAACCGCCAGCCTATTAACAAATGAGCATTCTCAAACTCAGATTTTTAAGCGAACTTTTAAAATTACTTTTGCTGTTGTTCGTGATGCTGCTGTGGTCCATGGTGGAGGTATATTGATTACAATACATACTATTGAGGAAAAGTCTCCACCACAACCCTCCAATTATATTGAAAGTCACTTGTGGTAATATATTAATATTTTCAAATGCTATATAGGAGGGTTTTATCTGTTTGCTTGGCAAAGAATACAGTGTCTGTTCATGAATGGCTTAGAAGTATTTAAGGTTGTAATTGCTGAGAGCTGGAAACTTAGCCTTAGCTAGAACAAAGCATATCATTGTTCATTAAACAAATATGGATTGACTTCCTGGTATAGGCCTTAGGAATTCAGTGGTGATCCAAACAGACATAGTCTCTGACCTCACAATCGCTCATAGATTCTAATAAGAAAACAGACAATGAGTAAACAATTGTAATACATGTAGCAACGATGGGAAAGCAGTCTAGTGGAAATTTGAAATAAAAGAAATTTACCCAGAGTACACATTGGAATTTTAGTCTACTAAATAAAAGACTTATACATATAAAATGAAACAAACAAAACCCACATTGTTTAATAACTAATTAATGACTGACCTTTCAAATAATCAGTAAACATGTACTACCAATTTGTTGATATCCTTGAAGTTAGCACAGAATCTACAAAGAAACTCTTTATCTGATCCCCACCTGAGTGACTCACAGAATTAAACCTTTAGGGTCCATTCCATTTATAAACTCTATGAGTAATGCTCACCGCCTCTGGATACTGGCAGCTGGTGAGGGAACTCTCTAGAACCTCCAGACACTTCCGCTCATGCTAGTGAATTACATGATTATTAAGTATCAATTACATTTATGCCAGTTCTATTCTACACATTGGTTTTGTAATTTATTTTATAAATTTATATTTTATAAACTGATGTAGTGCAAAAAAATGAGTAGTTGTTTTTATGAAAAATAAGCTGAATGCTTTGAAAAGACTCAGGTGAGTTGCTAAATAAAAGTGTAGTTAAGAAAACTTTTCCTCTCAAAAAATGTGTAAGAAAATTAATGCATTAGCAGCAACACTAAAAGTCTAGAAGGGTCCTACACTGAGATTATTTCACAAATGTATTTAAGTCCTTGCTTTTCTTTCAAAGATCTGAATTTGCACATTTTAGACCACGCCCATTTAAGGGTGTTTTTTAGAATTGAGATGCCCCAAATGATTCATCAGAGGTCAGCCCTTAATAAAGACTTGAGCCTTGCCTCAAAATATTGGTGAATAAACGTACACTTAACATTTTAAGTTAAAGTAAAATGCTTAGAAAATCTACATACTATTGTTTTATAATTATGCCACTTTAGCCAACTTGTTGGACCCCACTACAAATTTTTTCACCAAAACAATTTCTTTAAAAAGTAGTCAAACATTTCCTGCTTCCATTTCTTTACCTTCTTACTCCTGACTGCTTTGAGCCAAGACTTCAGTGATCTCTAATGGTTCCCCCAATGGCCAACCCCCACACTAAGTGGCACTCTTGCCTGTCTTCTATTCCCTCCCCAGTCCCTCCCCACTTCCTCCCCATCCCCTTTCCAGTCCAAGTTTAGGACCTTCCATTTTGCAGAAACCTCCCATCTAGCCCACTACCTCTAATCTGCTGGATACATTGATGCCAGATTAATCTTCCTAAAGCACAATCCTATTCAGGTTGTCCAGTTCATACTTGAAAGATCTGTGGGACCTGGCAGGAGTAGCTTTGATAAAGAGGGGTGAGCAAGGGGGAGGGTGATGGGAATGGGGATGCATGGAGAGGTTCCAGAGCCAAATTGAATGAACCCTGTAGACCTAATCAGCTGAGTTCACCCAAAAAATCCACACTGTTGTCAAGGGGGAGCCTGGAAAATTGTACCATATATGAGTGCTGAAGGGTGAGATTGAAGGGGAAAACCACAAAGGGAAATAGGATTAGAAGACAGAAAGATGGACTGCAGTATTGAAAATAGTCTCAGTAACAAGAAGGCTCTAAATGGCAAGAAGGAGTGTGGGGTTGGCTTTCTCCGAGCTGCTTGGCCTGCCATTTGGGATTGGGATTGAGTTGCAGAGCTCGGCACCTTCCCAAGTCTTCTGCCTATCATTGGGCTATGAGTCCCCACATTCTTGACTGGACTGCTGACCAAGAAGCTCTTCCCAACATTGGCCAAATGATGAGCTGCTGATATATAGAGATCATAGAGAGTAATCTCCCTCTTAGAAATTTGAATCTTGAGTGGAGAGAACCAAAACATCCGTAGATGACTTATTGTAACATCAGCGCCTTGGGAAGACTTCCACTGGGTCCTGCTCCTTGATCTCTAGTAGAGCTCTCTGGGCTTCTCTTCTTCCTGAGACCTGGTTGTCGAGCTCTTCCTTTGACTCTATGACCTTTTTCCAATTCATTAATCCCATCAGCTCTGTTTGGGGGCACAGTTCCTGTTTCGTGCTACCTGAGAGTACTGTCTGATTCTCCAGCTTAAAGAATTCTCCTGGCCCGAGACAATGGGGGCCTTGCTGTCCAAACATTCAGTGGTCACTTCTGATCTGGTGAATTAAGTGTATGTTCCTCACTGTGGAGTTTGAGGCCTCCCAAATTATGATAGCAATCTACTTCCCCAGTTTTAATTCTTACTGTTTCCCTACTGACATCCTGCTTTCCAGGCAATAAATTACCACCTGGGGTAAATCATTATAGTAAAAGTTGACAGTGAATCATGACTCTTGGTACCCATGCCTCTGTGGAGTCTCTCCTGAATTGACCCTGGGCTTGGTCTTGTGACTTCCTTTGGTGAAGAGGGCATCAGTAAATATGACAGATGCAGAGGCTTGAAAAGCACTTCTCCATTGGGCCCTGCCCCTCTTAGAACATTGCTGCCACCATGTGACGAAATCTGGTCTCGAATTTTGGAGGGTGAAAGACAACCAGGAGAGAGGCCCAGCTCTCCCAGCCCCCAGCAAGCTTCCAGCTGAAGCCTAATGAGCGACCCAAAGAATCGAATCATGAGAACTGTTATTTTAAGCTACTAAATGTTAGGGTAGTTTGTTGGACAACCGAGACAGAAATTGTTCCCATCTCCTTAATCAGAGCTGTAAGTTCATTAGACACATGTTTTATCCTCCAAGCTGTCTTCCAGGCACCGGTTTGCCCACCTGTTTAACGGCGACAAAACATGGGTCTAGGCAGCATCCTGCCAGCTTCCTACAGCTGTTTCCACACTGCTCTTCCAGACCCGACCAACAGCCTCCTTGCTGCTCCGCTAGCCCCAGCCTGCTGTCTGGGCACAAAGTCAATGCCGCATGTTTTTATTTTTTTGTTATGGCAACACCTGCATAACCAATCTCTGTCTCTTGCAAAATATCACAGTCATGTTTTTTAATGTAATACAACTTTTTTTAAAAGGTGACCCTAAATGACGCCTCCTCCATGAACATTTCTTCCTGTACCAAATGTCATTTCTCCTTTTTTGGAGATTTGCACAGTACTTTGAACCTCTCTCATGGTACTTGAGATTTGCGTCATATTCTTCTCTGCCTTGCCTCATGTGTGGCATTTTGACAGATGTTGGAGCACTCATCTCTGCAATCCCTCTCCTGTCCTCCCCAATATGTGATTTCCAGACCAGAAGCAATGATGTCACCTGGGAATTTGTTAAACATGCCAAACTTCAAGCCCCACCCCCAAAATACTGACTCAGAATCTGCATTTTTCCAGAACCTTCAGATGATTTGAATGCGTGTACAAGTTTGAAAAGCGTTACTTTAATGCAGTCTTATGCAGCTGCACGTTAAAATAATTTGGAGACTTTAAAATCTATATATCCCAATGCTTGGGTAGCACACCAGATGAATTAAATTCATTTACGGTCTAGATTGAGACCCATTGTTCTAATGTAGAATTGGCAGATGTAGCAAACAAAAAGGCAGAACACCCAGTGAAATTAGAATTTCAGATCAATAGGAAAGAATTTTTGTGTGTGTCTCAAATATTGCATGAGACATACTTATACGAAAAAGTTCTTTGCTTTTGATTTGAAATTCTAATTTCACTGTGCATCCTAGATTTTAGCTGGCAGCCCTACTCTAATGTTGGTCCAGAGCAGTGAGTGGGTTTCAAACATTTGACTCACTTGGAGGGATTCATCAACACAAAGTCCTAGGACTCAATGCTCAAAATTTAATTTCTGATTCAGCGGAGCTGGGATGAGGCACAAGAATTTGTATTTCTGTGAAGTTTTCTGGATGAAACTGATGATCTGGGAACCACATTTTGAACCATTGTCTAGCATCAGATTTGTCTGAATGCGTGTCTTAAATGTGCACAAAGAAGTGATTGAAGAAAACTTCTGAGTAGAGACCATGGCTATCTTCATCAGCAAGAGTGAACATGAAAAGAAACCTTATAATGGAGGTGGGGATTATAGGAAGGCCAGGTGCATGGGTAGGAAAATAAGTTCCTCACTGGACATAATGACCTTCATGGATCTACACGACCCCAGTGTGTAGCCCTTCCTCCAGGGGCAATTAGAAGCTTGGTTTATCTCTGTCTAGGAATATGGCTTTAAACCAAAGCTCTCCCAGAGAAACACAATGGGAGCCACAGACATAACTTTGAAAATTTTAGGAGTTATAGAAAATGACTTAAAGAAACAGATGAATTCATTTTAGTAATATACTTAACTCATCATGTCCAAAATCACATCATTTTCATTTATAATCATTACAATGAATCAATGAGATCATTTACATGATTTTTTCATACTAAGTCTTCAAAATCTGATGTATATTTTGTGCCTGTGTTACATTTCAGTTCAGGCTGGCCACATCCCAAATGTTTGGCAGACACATGTGGCTAGTGGCTGCCCTATTGGACAGCAGTGCTTGGAACTATTGCCTGACCCTGAGGTTGAGGACACGGCCCAACCTTAGAGTGATCACCTGGTCCAAACACCTCACTTTTCTCTGACCACAGGCTGGGGCTAGTTCTCAGGCCAATTGTACCCTGTGAGTTTTCCTTTTCCTGAATTCCTAGCCTTGCCCTTCCCCTCCTTACTCCTGAGCCCTTGCTCAAGGGGAAACCACATGAATGGAAATCTCAATGCCAAAAATAACAGCCAGGCTTAAAGAAACCTTGTTGCGCATCCAATGTAATGTTAAGTGGCTGAAATGTTGCACGAGTTCTTTGAACCTTGGCTTTGGACCGGTTTTTCCATCACACAGGGGGCTTAACCAAAGTCTCAGTCCAAGAGGCCCCATTGAGGCCTTGTTTAATCTAGTTTTAAAATCACAGGTGTTGGTGAGACTATTTTTCTAGGATAGCTTGAATCCTATGGCTTTCATTTTCAAGGAAACTGGCTTCGTATAAATAACACAAGTAAAAGTGAAGAAAAATCACCACAAAGCAATAGGCCCAAAGTCTTAAATTCTTGGGTAAAAAATAAACAGGGTATAATTGAAACCATCATTTATATTTTTACACAGGTCAGTGGTATATTTATCCCATATTTGAAACTCTTTGAGCTATAAAGTTGTCAAGGAGTTTAGTAATTTTACATTTAAAAGTCAAAAAGGAATTATTTATCAAACATCTTATTCAATGAGACAGAAGAAATATGTACAGATTGACTGTATATTATTTCTATTTTCATAACCAAGGTTCAGATAAGTCTCCACTGTAGGCCTGAGGCTTTGTGGGATCTGAAACTTGCCTACAAGTTAATAGAGAAACAAAGAGGCACATAGGGGATTCTAAAACCATGATCACTGCTGTGATCTGGAATTATGTTTGAGGTCCTGAGACATGGGTTAAATTTAACTTAGATCATTAACTAGATGAATTTTCGGCTAGGATTTCAGCTGTAAACAATCTGACAGGGTGATTGGCAGCCTCTCATTATAGAGGCGTAGTGATTAATTAACACAGAGCTTAATTAATTTTGTAAGGCAAGAAACAGTGTTTCTTTGCAGTGAAAATCAATATTTGAATATTTGGAGCCCCTTCTCTGAGTTAATTTCACTCAGATATTTAGCTCACTTTAAATTCTCAGTTCTTAGTTAATATTTTATACTCCTAACTATTAATTGGGAATATTTATGATATTCTACCCAAAGTTATTTTTGGAAGAAGGTGAGGTATAAATAAATACATTCTTTTATTCTTGCTTCAATTTCAAAAGTATATTTGTATTATTGTACTCACAAGGATGTTAAACTACATTGTTGAAGGCAAAGCTGAATATAGAGACTGTGGAAAAGTTTCTTTCCTCCTGCCTTGTTTTTAGTAGGAATTACCTGAATGTCATCCTCAATGCCCATTTAAATCATTTCGCCATTGTCAAAGCCTGGAGAAATATTTCCTTAAGTACTGGAGTGAATCATAGGGACTCCACAGAAAGGAGTCATTCCTTCGGTATGTGATTTAGCAGTAATCTCCATTCTGCAAAGAAACCAAGAATGGGGGATTGTCTTCAGCCTGGGAAAGTAATTTACTGGGAGGGTCTGAAAAGAGCTCAGATGTTGGAAACTAGAAGGGCTGGGATTCTCCCTCATGGCTGGGAAAGAGAGATATGCCCACCAAGAAGCTCAAGGTGAAGGCTGAGCTACATGGCAGTCTCGAGGACCATCCAAAGTCTGCGCTCTGAACAACAAATGAAGAGGCTTGCTTTCCTGAGGAGGACCGTGGTGTATGTGGCATTGACAAGCTGTAGAGCGCAAAGACACAGAGAGAGATGAGACAAGGTGGGAGGTGGGCCCCATGTGAAAAGGGACGCTAGGGCATTCCTGGAAAGAGGCCAGAAGCTTGCTACAAGGCCAGAAGCCCAGGGAAGACTCCGTGGTATCTTCTTTCTCCTTCTGCTACATCAAGAGCTGGAGCGAGCTTTGAGGGAACCTAGAAAGGCAGAGTGAAGTGAGCAGCAAGGCAATGACTCTGCTCTGAAAGGGCCAGAGAGGACCATGGGAGAAAATGATGAGCCAGCAGACCCCAGGACTCACAGAGCAACCTGTTATACCTCAAACCCATGATGTTGGAACTTCACATCGATAAGAACTATATTTTACTTCAGGCTGCAGAAAAATTTCTCTCCAAAGTAATTTAGTAGTTACTTGGTTAAGCTAAGTTTTTAAGTAAGTATCACTCCTTTAGAGTCTCTTTAAAGTCTTAGGGGTGCAGTGTCTCCTTAAGAGTCAAGTGTGGGCGTGCCAATGAACCCAAAAGCCAAGGGAGAATCAGAGATGTAGGACAGTAGGAGATGAGGTACCAGAGAGAGAATTTCAGAGTTGGCTGTGGACAGCTGAAGCCCCGACGCCTGCTGAAATGCTACCCCCCAGGCACCTGTGAGCGCTTAATACCATATGCACAAATCATGCGCGCACAGAGGGAGCACTTCTTTGCGAGTAAAGATAAGCTGTGACCTTTGGTCACTCTCTGTTTTTAGGAAAAAGACATGAATTAGATTTTTTTTTTCAGATTTTATCCTGATTCACATGTTTGAACTGTCCTAAAATATTTTTTAATTTTTAATTTTGTTTTATTTCTTATTTCACAGTTCAGTGTCATGAAAACATACCTGAAGCTTTAAATGGTTACGTACCAGTCATAGTGCTTAGTAGGTTAAGTCGACTTTTGATTGAATCCTTCCATTGTCATGGCATCGTGAAATTTACCAAAAAGCCGGCACTTTGAAGCTCTGTAAATCCAGTTCTTCTCCCAGTTGTGCTCTTTTTTTCTCAGTCTTTGCTACAAACTCCTCCTGCTCTGTAATCTCAATATTTCTTCTTTGGACTCTTTCCCTTGATACTTCATTCAGTTCTGTATTTTTCCTTTGCCTTTAATAATTCATATATATTCATTTTTCTGTGTTTATGGAAATATAGTCTTGAATTCTAGACTCATATATTCAACCACCTAATTGTCATCTCCCTCCATTGGGTATCTAACAGGCATGTTAGTTGTAGAAGTTTGAAAACAAAACACTCAGTTCTCTAAAACTCACTCTTTCTTCTTTTAACCCAATTCATAGTTTATTCAGCAAATATTATTGAGTACATCTTATCTGCCAGATATTGCTGAAGATCAATCTATGGACAAAAAAAGAGAGGAGGCAGAAACGAAGCAGCAAATAAAACACCCAAACAAACCCCCTGTGTGTTAGAGGGTAAGAAGTGCTTTGTAAAAATAAAAAAGGGAATTAGTTCAGGGAGCACTGGAAAGAGGCCGGCATCGTTACACCAGGTGGCCAGGGAGATGTCACCAAGAAGGTGGCATTTGAGCAAAGACTCAAAGTTGGTGAGGGCATTCAGCATCTAGAGCCTGTTTTTAAGAAAGAGTAAAAAAAAAAAGAGAAATTGGAGGTAATAACTCTTTTTTAAGTGAAATTATTTTTTTAAGATTTTATTTTTTAATTTGAGAGAGACAACACAGAGGCAGAGTGGGAGGGAGAAGCAGACTCCCCATGGAGCAAAGAGCCCGATGTGGGGCTCGACCCCAGGACTCTGAGACCGTGACCTGAGCCGAGAGCAGGTGCTCAACCTCCTGAGCCACCCAAGCACCTGGTAATAACTCTTTTTAGGAATTTTGTTATATGTTCGTACAAAGGAGTGGAGATATAATTACCAGAGGAAGGGGAATCAAGAGATGTTTTCCTTTGTTCTTATTAAAAGTCTTATTTGATGTACAACAAACATACAGAATGTGCAAAAATTCTAAGCGTAGACTGTGAAATGTTTTCATACCCAAGTCAGAAGATAGAATAGGACCCACACCCCAGAAGTTGCCCCTTGTGCCCCAGCCCTGGCACAAAGCACCCAAGGGGAAACTCTGTATCGACTTCTGATTCCCCAAAGTCATTTTCCGGTTTTTGAACTTTATATAAATGAATCATTTAGTGCATACACTTCTGTGATTGGCTTGTTTCTCTAAATTAAGTTTGTGAGATATATCCACACTGTTGCATGCAGGAGAAGCTCGTTTAGTCTCATTGCTGTACACCATTTACACTGTACAGTATAGCACTCTGTGATTTGCTTCTCACTCTTAATGATGTAATTTGATGAAAAGAATTTATCAATTTTCAGGTAGTTACATTTATTAATCTTGTCCTTCATAATGTGTGATTTGGTGTCCTGTTTAAGGAAGTTTTCTTATGTCAAAGTTATAAAGTCATTTTCTTATGTTGACTTCTAGAAGTCAACGTAGTTCATTTTTGTTCACGTTGTCTTGACTATTTTAGGACCTTGACATTTCCATATAAATTTTATAAATAACTTATCAACTTAGATTTTAAAATATGATTTTGATTGTGATTTCATGAAATTTAGAGAGATCAATATGAGGACAACTAACATCTTTATAGTCCGTCTTCAGCTTTACAAATTAGCCTTCCAACTTCTGAACACAGTAGAGCCCACGCCATCATCTACAAGCCTTCCTTAGTTGGGCTCGTCTGTTTTTTCGTTTTCTGTGTAGACGACTTGCATTTCTTTTGTTTGATTTATTCCTAGCATTTTATGTTCATTGGTGCTATGTACATGACATCTTTCTAAAAGTCGCTTTCTATCATTTGCTTTTTTTTTTTTTTTAAGATTTTATTTATTCACTTGACACAGAGAGAGAGAGACAGCCAGCGAGAGAGGGAACACAAGCAGGGGGAGTGGGAGAGGAAGAAGCAGGCTCCCATAGGAGGAGCCCGATGTGGGGATCGATCCCAGAACGCCAGGATCACGCCCTGAGCGGAAGGCAGATGCTTAACGACTGAGCCACCCAGGCACCCCTCTATCATTTGCTTTTATGTAGAAATAGAACTGATAGATTTTTTTTTTCATGTATTGAGAAACAACCTGGCCATCGCTTCTTGTATTTGACTCTAAAACAGGGGCCTAGATTATCATCTCAGAATATGAAAATATGTCCCAAAGGTTATCTGGCCTTTGCTAGAGACCTGGATGGTTTCCCATCCTTACAATACAGAAGGAAATGCCACTTAGTACTCTAGCTACTGCTAAGGCAGAATAAACCAAGCTCATCACAGAAAGGAAAGACACAACAATCGAAATTGATTGAGTCCAAAGGAATATACTCAACTGTGTGCTTTCAAGGGGAATTTTTAAAAGAAAATGAAAGAACATCTAGTTATACTAAGATAGCAATAATAGTTTTAAATAAAGATCTCCTTCAGCTGGTCACGTTGGTTCATCCATACCAGTTCGTTATGGCGGGCAGCTTTCCTGATTGGTCGGTGCCACGCCTCAATCAGGAGGCACATGTCTTGAACATTACCCTTTGTTATGTTGTGGTTTCTGTGTCCATTATGTGAAAGGAACCTTAGAAAAAGATCCGCCTGTTTAGACAGACTTGTATGTACAAGCAGACACTCATTCATCGTTCATAAATATCTGTGAAGTGTTTTACCAATGAACTCAGAACAACAACCAGGGTTTCATTTCCCATAGTGATTTTTCCTTCTTTTCTTAGAAGAGATGAACAAGAAAAATATATTATTACCTGAACCTTTTGTGTTTTATGCATGATTTGCTCCCACCTCTGCTTTGTTTTCTATGAATTTCTTGTGGTGCAGCTGGACTGGTCTACTTGGTAGCTTACAAACCTGCCTGAACATTGACTTTGTGCCTTTGCCCATGCCTGAGCTCAAAAAGCTCCCATGCTCTCCCATGTAACATGGCACCGGTGTGGGAAACAAAGGCAAAAGAAAAAATATATTTTCTTACTACCTACAGCTCACTGACAAGTCCTTAGAACAGGCAGAGTGACATTCCTCTAGGAACTCTGTTGCCTCCGCTGCCTCGATGTTAGTACTTTGCTAAGGGCAAAAGGCAATCTTAGCCCAACCCCTAGGATCCTGTAAGTCTGCTTTAACATATAAGAATTCCTTTGGAAACTTCCTTTGTCTCTAACCCCCAAGATATATGGTGGCAGTCATCCCCCAAGCATATGACCCACTGATATACATCTGAAGGGTCTCATGACTGAGGTGTTATTAGACAGTAACAAATGACCTTTCCCTAACAATAGCTAGCCCCCTCAAGGTCCTGGAAACCTGGCTTTCAAAATTCCTTAGAGACTCACGCAATTCCTAATCCCCTCCCAGTTTGAAAGTATATAATGGGCCACTCCTCATGACCCCGGTGCAGCTCTTTCTGCCCAGGGGCCTGTCCCCAAGCTTCAGTAAAATCACTTTTTGCACCTCAAGAATTCTTTGTTGGCCTTCGGCCCCGAACTCTAACATCTTTCCTATATCAGTACTTACATGTAAAACCCAGTTCCAATCTACTTCCTCTTGAGGATTTCCCTGGGGCACTGACTAAAGTCAGTACTGTCTCTCTTAGTCATCTAGTACTGGTTAGCTGTCCTACTAGTCAGTGATAGTAGGACTAGCTGTCCTACTAGTCAGTGATAGTTTGTTGTTTGGGAATATTTTAATTTACTACGTAATTGTATTTATTGTTATTTTCCATGTGCATAGATGACTTACCCATTTCAAGTGCAAGTCATTGAAATTTAAAATTATAACAACTGACCCCAATACCCAGCAAGGCAGCTGGCATACAGTAGATAGACTGTGGTCCCCAGCTGGTGAGAGACATTTAGGCGTGGTGCATTTTCTCTGGCTTAGAGTTCAATCTGCAAGACTTCAGGGGCCTATAGTGTTCAATTCTGTTAAGATCAAATGCCTTAACTTCTACAGTTGCATTCTCTTTGCCAATCAAATCCCAGAAAGCCCAGGAAGACTGTAGGTATGGGGAAGGAGAAAAAACTTGAGAAATCTTCCAACATCAGGTACACCTTCGGGTGGAGCTATGGGAATGCCTGGGAAGGGGAGAGAAAAGAGAAAGGAAGGCAGAGGCATCACTAAAAAAGAATGAGAGCATGCCTCCTTCATAATGATGCCAAGCCTTCTTGATTTTGTGGCATAAAAGATGGAATATTTAATAACAAAATTTAACATTTGGATCATAAAGTGATTTAGCAGCACAACTGTGGCAGGCAGAATAATGGCCCCTCAAAGATGTCCAGGTCCTAATCTCGGGGGATGTGTGCATATGTAATCTTCCACAGCACAACAGACTTTGCAGATGGAATTAAGATAAGGATCTTAAAATGGGGGAGATTATCCTGGATTATCCAGTTGAATGCAATGTAATCCCAAGAGTTTTTGCAAGTGAAACAGGGAGATTTGGAGTCGGAGAGTCAGAGAGAGATGTGTTGTTGGTTTTGAAGATAGAGAAAGGGGCCAAGAACCAAGAAATGCAGGCGGCCTCTAGAAAGGATGGAAGAGGCAAGAGAACAGATTCACTGGAACACAGCCTGCTGATGTATTGATTTTAGTTCCCTAAGCACCATATCTGACTTCTAACCCACAGAACTGTAGGATAATAAATATGTATGTTTCTAAGCAACCAAGTGCAAGGTAATTTGTTACAGTAGCTATCGGAAACTAAAGCAATAACAAATGCAATATATTGAGCATTTCATGGGAAGACCTAAGTGGGTTGCTCAAAGTCAGTGTGGGATCTCAAGGGAAAGTTTCCCTGTATATACTGAATAAAGTGAGCAGGAATTTCCAGGCAAAGAGGAGGGGAAAGGACATTCTAGTCTATGGGATGATGGTGCGCTTGTGCGGGGAACTAGGGCAAAAAGGAATATAAAGTGAGAAACAAGAGAGGGTTTGGAACAGTACAAGCCATTTCACCTTACTGGCAAATAAACAATGTGGTGATGTGGCTGGAGAGGAAGGAGGGGCACTTAGGCTTTAAACCCAAGGTCATGATGCGGCAGTGAAGTGTTTTAATAAATGGTGGTGGTGGTGGTGGTGGTGGTGGTGGTGGTGTGTGTGTGTGTGTGTGTGTGTATTGGGGGAGGGGGAGAGCTGAAATGACATGATAGGATTTGCATTTAAAAATATATATTACATACAATTTCCCTTTAGCAAATAACCCCCAAGCAGAAATAAACAACAGTGATTTCAAATATGAGTCCCAGTCTGAATGACACAAGACAGAGGCTCTGAATGTGGGTGCTTGATTTGCAGTCAGATCCACTTTTAACCCAAACAACAATGTGTAGTGTGCTCCAAGAGGCAAAACTGCATCTGTTGCTTTGTTTTTCCCCCCAAATTCTTTCTTTTTAGTGAACCTCTGACACAGGGTCAGAGTATTTATTCAGTGAGGCACTGAAGGTGGTCTGAGGTGCTCTAGTCCCTACAACCCAAGCCATTCCAAAAAATACATAATACTAAAATACCAATACTTTTTTTTAAAAGTGTGGATAACTATAGGTAAAATGTGAAGAAAAGCAGCTTTAGAAAATATGGCTATTTAAAATGATTTATGTATATTCTGACATAAAAATAGCAATCAAATGCTACAGTAGAAGAGAAATCCATAAACATTGATCCCCCTTTCCTCATTTCCCACCCCCTAAGACATACCACTGGAGTTGTAAATTTAGGGATGGTTTATGGATTTTCCTATGTAGGTTGCTAATATTTTATAGTTCCATATTCTCCTTAATCCTGAGTGGTTCCCTGCACTCCTCCCCGGAAAGTTATTAAAATTATTGAGGTAACAGTACATTTGCAGAACTATAAAATACAGTCAGTACTTGATACTGATTAGAATGTTTAGTTTCAGTTAAAGTCCTCTGTCTCCCTCCAGGAAAGTGCATAGAAGTCTCACCTTCACCTCTGATCTTGTCAGTTTCTCCAGGATATGGTGGGACTTAAATACAAAACAGAAAATATTTAGTGCTCCAAAATGGGAAAACACCTAAGTATTATTATTTTTAGTAACTTTGTCAAAAATGCTTAAAAAGTAGAAAATCTTTTCACTCCGTGGTGCTGGATTTACTCACTGGGCTACCCATCCTGTGTTTTACCTGGCAAAACTGGGACTAATGGAGTAGATTTCCTTCTCCGAGAAAGGTTAAGTCCAGAAAGAGAGGTGAGGGTCACAGAGCGCAAGGCAGCATCCCAGATTCCAGCTCAGAAGGAGGAAATGTAGTGTTTACAGGACCAGCTTGCAAATGCAAACAGGAGGAATCCAAAACAACATAACAAAGGATCCTCAACAGCTGGATTTCTTCAATGTTTAATGCAATTATAAACATCCATGGCTAACTTTGGAACATGATTTGTCTATAAATATACATATATCTATTAATAGAACCACAAGGATTAGTTAACCAAAATTTACCTAAAGAAACATCAACTTTCACTTCTCCAGTTGGGTCCCAATCTACAAATCCATCTGTGAGGAAAACAAACAAATAGACAAAACATTTCTTTTGCCTTTTTTTTTTTTTTTTTAACCAGGCTGGAAACCAGTAATCCTAGAATTCCCAGGAAGATTCAGAATAGCCCTCAGATATTAGGGGGCTGGGGTTTCAGTTTTCTGTATCTGTTAAATGTTAAATCTGTTAATTAGTGAGGTTTTTATCCCCAGCCCCTAAATGTTTATGAACTTTCAAAGGGACACAGGAGCCAACCTGAAAGAGCTCCCAAGAGTCAAACCTGGAACAATTTGAACAACATCATACGTAAGGTGGTATTGAATTATAAGTCAAAGTATAAAATGAATATATATGAGTCCATGCTGATATGATAAATGATCCAGTAGATGAATAAATGGGAGAGGAGGAATAAATCCCCCTAACAGACAAATTCCAATGATCTATGTAGATTGCCCCTCCCACGCCCAGGTGGAGTTTCATTCCCCCACTCTCCTCTCTTGATAGGGGTTGAACTTAGTGACTCCCATCCAAAGAAAAGAGAATAGAAAAAGAAAAATAGTAACAGTGCAGTGGAGAAAGCTGGCAGATACTACTTTAACCAAGCGATAAAGGTTAATATCACCAGCAGTGAGTCATGTTGCTATTATCATGTACCCTGATAGGATGCTGTGATGAGAAAGGCACTTTCCCACTGTGGTCTGCCTCCACCAAACCCATAACCACAGTGTGATCCTGAGGAAAGCAACAGACCAAATCAAATGAGTGATATCCACAAGATAGCTTAGCAGAATCCTATAAAACGATCAAGAAAAACAAGACTTAAACTGTTAACAGACCAGGAGAAATTAAGAGACAGGACGCTAAATGCAGTGTGGAACCCTGGATGGGATCCTGGTACAGAAAGATATCAGCGGAAAACTAGTGAAATCTGTATAAAGTTGAGTTTAGTTAATAGTAAGGGACCAATGCTAATTTCTTAGTTTTGACAAATGTACCATGCACACGTGTACGTGCACACAGACAGAAGTAGGATGCGAATATTAGGGCACCGGCTGAAGGGTTTAGGGAGCCCTGTACTAACTTTGCACCTTTTTCTTACATCTAAAATTACTCCAAAATAAAAAGTTTTATTATAAACAACAGAGACAAAAGTTCATGAACCGAGAGTGCGAACAGGACCTTCTTCAAAAACTTCCCCGTTTGTATCACTCCACCGACAGCTCAGTGTTCGGGACTGGGGTGCGTGGAGCAGGGCGTGTGCGTCCGGCGCGGCGGGAGCGCGGGCTCCTCCCCGGAGTCTCCCAGGCGCCGGACTCTGCCCCGGGCGCACCCTACGGGGCGGAGCCCGATCTGACGGCGGCGGAGGCACCCACGCCCCGCGGAGCCGAAGGTGGCGGGAGGCGGGAGCGCAAGGCCAGGACCCCGCACTCGCTCAGCGCGCTTTAAGGTAGGCGAGCCCGGGCGACCCGCGAGCTCAGCCCCTTGGCGCGGTCGCCCCCCACCCCGCCCCAGGGTGCGTGGACGTCCGGGGTCCTTGGGGCGGGTTCCCCCCCCTCCCCCCGCGCAGCTCAGCGCACCGACGGCAAAAACAGCCTCCTGGTGAGGAGCATATTCCTCCCTGTATTCCTGAGTTCTGGGCTAGAAGTTTCCGATTCCCCCGGCGAGAAGTTTCTGCTCCTCTCGGAAGAGAAAGCGTTGCCTCTCCCCGAGAAGGAATAACCTTCCTTTCGTCCGATACACCAGCTCTGGTTATTTATTTAGGTAACTGTTTTGCAGTCCCTTTGCCGGGCGTCTCCGAGTCGGAGAGGACCGGGAGACTTGCTGTCACCTTGTGGCAGCTTTGACAGGTCACTGGGCGCGCATTTTTTAAGAGCACAAATGAATGAATAAAGGTGGTTGTCTTACCCTTCATTTGTTCCCGCCGGCTTCTGTAGCTGCAGGTTCATGTCACAAAAGGAGAACAGCCCATTGGCTGACAGTTTTCTACTGTCCTGGTATTTCAGAGATGGAGGTTAACAGAGCTCTTGGCAGTTGTGCAAAGGAGCGTTATTATCCTACTGAAGAATATAGTACAGGACAGTGCAAGCATAGTTAGATTGAGTGAAGACATGGCTGTAAATTCATCACCCTTCTTCAAAAGGGGGGAAATATAGATATGTAATATATATAAATACATATAAATATATAATATATAAACATATATATGAAATATACAATATTTTATATATTATATATAAATATATACATATATATATAAAATAAGGATCAAAAGAAACAATTAGCCTCAAACATAACTGAGCTGTGTCTGTTTTTATACCATAGTCGTTTTTTTTTTTTTTTTTTTTAGGAATAAAAATTTTCTTTACTATCTTTGTATATATAGACTAGATGAAGCATCAAAGGGAATTATTCTGCGTTTGCAATAAGGAAAAGATAATCTGCCCTTTTGATTTTACCTAGTGCTATTAAATATTCAGTTCTGCAGAAGTCTGGTTTTTCAGAAATATGATCTGAGTCAGAGTCTCAGGTACCCTGGCAGACACAATTGGTGCTTTGTTTCCTGTTACTGGCCTGTCCCCCACCCTCTCCCCCCACACGGAGGGTTTTAGAGTGATGGTCCCTGACACAGGAATTTGCGCCTAAGGCAGGATATACCCTCTTGGCTCCTTCGCTCCTTACAGAAAGAATGAAAACAGCTTACACTTCCTGCAAATTTCTTAAGGTTCCTATCTTTGTGATTTGCTAAATAAATTTGGTAACTAAACCTGCACTGATGAAAAAGAGACTTTTGAAAGAAATACAGACACTATTTCAGTTATATCACCCCCTTCATGATTTTGTGAATTAATAACAGGCACGTTATTTGTTAGCTGATTGATTTACAATGTGCTGGACAGTGGGCTTGAGTTGTCATCCAAATTCTGGCTGAAGCTGAAAAATTAGGCGTTTTTTTATTTTTTGGGTATCTTGACTGAAAAAGGAAAGAACTGAAGGTTTTGAAGGGAATCTAAAAGTCTTTCAAAGTCTTCGTTTTGAATCTTTTGAACTGAGATATTTATATCAAAATTATAGGCCATTTATCAATAGAAAATAAATTCATAATGGCAAAATGTTACTATCAACTTCATAACATGTTTAAGTGAATTTGCATTTTACTAAGCATGAAAACAGCTAGCTACATGGGTTTGGAGAGCAAAAGCAAGAGTGTGTGCACATCAAGTTTTAGAAAATACATGGTGTGTGTGTGGATTTGTGGGCCCATTTATACACTGGTTGAGCATCTGTTAGGCAGGGCACTTGGTTCTGAGTTCGAATTGGAGGGAGGGATGGATACAGCTCTGTGTAAATAAGTCACAGTCCTGTCCTCATGGAACGTGCACAATGCTGGAGTCCTCCGGGACACCTCGAGATCATAGATAGGAACCACATCAGTGATCATCGATCAGTTGACAGTGACTGAAACTCGATTATCTTCAAATCAGTATCCACTTTCACCAATTTAAATAGTCAACTCTAACAATTGTAAAGGAACTTCTGTATTATTCAGGTCAGTGTTTTTATCTTTTGCTTCGATTGGAGAAGAATTTGGGAATTACATGGTCAGGGTTAAATATTACCAAAAATTGAGATGTGAAGCCTGAAATAGCGAAATATCAATTTCATGCAAATTAAATAAAAACTTAATTGGAGTAGTGGATGCCAAGAATTTAGCATATAAATCAATGAATGAAAAACTTCAAATTGAGAAAATTCTATCCATCACATGATTTTTTCCTGTAAATCAGAAAAATATGACTATGGTTATATTTTGCCCCAGAGGGAAAGACTTACTTTGTCCAAGGCATTCTTTCTTTTGTTGTTGTTGTTATTGTCGTTGTTGCTGTTTTTAAAAAGCAGCTTTATTGGAGGTATAATTTACACACCATAAAATATATCCAAGTGTACGATTCAATGATTTTTAGTAAATTTATGGGATTGTCCCATCACCACAGTTCAGTTCTAGAACCTTCTCAGCATCCCTCAAAGACCCCACTTTCCTATTTGTTACCCCAGACAACCACTAATCTACTTTTTCTCCCTTTAGATTTGCCTTTCTGGACATTTCACACAAATGGGATCATACAATAGATGGTCTTTCACATCAGGCTTCCTTCACCTAGAACAATGGTTCTGAGGTTCATTTGGGGTGTAGCTGGTTTCTTTTTATTGCTAACTACTATTCATTCCATTCTATGACTGGTCCACATTTTGTTCACTGGCTGGTGGATATTTCTGCATTCACATTGAAGTGGTAAGACAGATTCTTTGGTCCAACTTCCCCGGTAGCATAATTAGAAAAGAATTGGTAGGACCCAACCTCTTATTTATAGATATGAAAAATATAATCCTGGTATAATTACTGCTCTTCTCTGTGATCTTTCTGTGATACTCCCATGAAAATAGTAAATAGAAAACCCTGTGCAAGTAGCAGAAAGCATCAATCCTTTGGCATTCTAGGTTGGAGCGGAAGATGTTTCGCTCTTGACATTCATATTTGCCAAGGGAAGTCATATCTCCTTTGCTGCGTTTTCTTCACAAACGATGCATTTAGAATTTTGATGATTGTTTGACCTAACAGTGATAACTGAAGTACTCTCAAAAATCCGAGTGCTTCCTAATAACGTATTTAGTGGCATACTTAACCTAAAGCGTGAGTCATCTATAGCCTTAAGCCTTAAAAAGTTGAAGGGAGTACATGTGAATGTATATGCTTTTAGATTTATTAGTCTATGATTTCTAAGACTGTGCTAAAAAATGAACCAGATACAACTGTTTATTTACAAAATCAGGCACTAGTTTGAGCTCTTAGATCAGTGAAAATCTAAAACAGAAAAAAAAATGTCACTTCTTTTTTCTCTGGGACCTTTTTAAGGAGCTAGGGAGGACTTATAAAAACTCCAGGTTCCTATTAAGTAGTGGTGTTTTTCTGTGTGTCGTCCAGAGAACAGACCAAACCACAACTTTCTAGCACTGCAAAAGTATTGACCTTTGAATTACCTTTCTTAGGAATCAGGAACCTTGAACAGCAGTTCGGTTAGAGCTATTCCCTTGCACGCCCCCATTCACCCTGCTTTGTGCCAACTACTATAGCAAATGCATTCCTCGGAGGTTACGCTTGGCAACTGATGCTTAAAGATCCTCTTAGAAGGATTTCTCCAGTTGAGTAGAAACCCTTCTAGAAAAAGTTGGCAAACTCTGTGAAACTAAAGAGAAGACAATATGTCTCTTCATGCCTGCAAGTTACTGCTGAAATTACACTTTCCTACTGGGGAAAAAAGAGCATCAATATAACTTAAAGGTCTATTTTATTGACAACTTAGAATGCAAAGGATTTTATTTTTAAAACGCTAAAATTTGAAAACAAGATAGTCTAGATTAAATAATGTAGTTTTCCAAAGCTGAATGTGCTCATTTGGAACTCAGTTTTTTTCTGCTTGAAATACCAGAACAACTTGCTGAAATCCCTGGGTGGGAGCACTGTGCTTTTGATGCTCTGTGATTGGATGAATTAATCCATTTCTACTGGTAATGTCTTTTTTTTTAATTTTTTTTAATTTGGTAAGGGTTTAAAAATCTCTAGACAGGTGCCTTTTTCTAGACTTCCACTGTCAGTGTCATTCCAAATCTCTTAAGAGTCATATACCATTGACAGGAATCTGTCTCCATCCTTCCCACTTTCATATGCTCCGAAATTGGCAGGGACACGCTTCCCCCACTTGTGTCTGTTCACCTGCAGGAGGAAGGCTTGATCAGCATTGAGCTGTATGATCTGTTATAAGGAACTAGGTTTTACCCCAGAGCCAGAAGCTGCTCTCACCCTGGTATCCTTCTGTGAGCTCCCGGAATTGGGGAGGATGCTTCCCTGTGCACGTGCACATCAGTCTGACGTCATCCTGGTGCAGGATGTGAACCCACTGCTGCTGGTAGTGGCCATCTGGACAGACTTGGGAGTCACTGACCCAATAGTCTACGTGCAAATGGACCACGGCGAAGAGTGGAAACATGTTATATAGCTAGAAAATGACTAAGGAGGGGATGGGTAGATGAGATGAGGAATTCTATGTTCATGAATTAGATTTAAATCTTGTGGCAAATATTCTTATTTACTTCTTGTATACTTTCTATAGATTTCCTCCTACTTTTCCACTTTAGTGAATGCTAAGTATGGTTAACTTTTGTAAGATGTTTAGGATTTCCCTGGGCCTCCTCTGTCACCATATTGAATGTCCGGCTTCCCTGGCTACTCTTGTGGCAACAACGGTTCTACTTGACCTTTTAACAGTCCTGATTCCATCACTGTTTTGTTTTGTTTTGTTTGTCATTTACATTGTTTTGGGGGTCAATAATTTGAACAAAGGGAAACAAATCTAGCTAATTGTGACTTCCAGTTAGTTCTGATAAAATCAGTGAAGGCCCTTGGCTTTTGAAATCTCAGTTGTACTTTGCTTTGTCTAGGCTACTGTTGCATGATTATTATTTTTATTTTATTTTATTATTTTTTAAAGATTTTATTTATTTATTCGACAGAGATAGAGACAGCCAGCGAGAGAGGGAACGCAAGCAGGGGGAGTGGGAGAGGAAGAATCAGGCTCATAGCAGAGGAGCCTGATGTGGGGCTCGATCCCATAATGCTGGGATCACGCCCTGGGCCGAAGGCAGATGCTTAACCGCTGTGCCACCCAGGCGCCCCATGATTATTATTTTTAAAACAAAAGTATATAAGTTCACCTTTTTTAGCCCAGAGTTCTGTAAGTTTTGACAAATGGTTACAGTCATGGAACCACCATTACCATCAAGATATAGAACAGTTATGGGGCACCTGGGTGGCTGAGTCAGTTAAGCATCTGCCTTCAGCTTGGGTCATGATCTCAGGGTCATGATCTCAGGGTCCTGGGATCAAGCCTCACGTCAGGCTCCCTGTTCAATGGGGAGTCTGCTTCTCCCTCTCACTTTTCCCTCCGATCCCCTGCCCCTGCTCATGGGCTCGCTGTCTCTCTCAAATAAATAAACTCTTTAAAAAAAGACAAAGAACAGTTATGTTATCCCCTCCCTAAAAAAATCCCCCTGTGTCCCCTTTGTGGTTGATCCCTCCCCCACTCCCAGTCCCCAGGTAACCACTGATCTGTTTTCTGTGCCCATAATCTCGAATTTTCTAAATCTCATACAAGTAGAACTACAGTTTGTAGCCTTTGGGATTTGGCTGTTTTCGGTCAGGAAAAGCTTTGGAGGTTCACCCACAGTGCGTGGGTCAGTACTCCCTGCTTCTTGTTGCTGAGTAGGATTCACCTGTGGATGAATGTTTTGATTTTTTCCAGTGTTTGGCAATGAGAGACATTTGTGATGTGTGGAACATAGACCTTCATTTCACTTGGGTAAACACCTAGAAGTGGGATTGCTGGGCTGTACAGTGAGTGCTTAACTTTATAGGAAACTGCCTTAGAGTTGTCCAACGGGACTGCCCACTTTGCATTCCCATCAGCAGCAGACCGGAGATCCAGCTTCTCCAAATCCTCATTCACACTTGCTATCGTCTGTCTTTTACCTCCTTTACTGGATGAATTTTTTAAATGAAGTAAATCATGTTGGAGCTAACATATTCCAGGATGAGTTTAGGAAGCTAAAGATATTTTGTAGATTCCTGAACGTTTTATTCTTAAAATATTTTATAGGGGTGCCTGGGTGGCACAGCGGTTAAGCGTCTGCCTTTGGCTCAGGGCGTGATCCCGGCGTTATGGGATCGAGCCCCACATCAGGCTCCTCTGCTATGAGCCTGCTTCTTCCTCTCCCACTCCCCCTGCTTGTGTTCCCTCTCTCGCTGGCTGTCTCTATCTCTGTTGAATAAATAAATAAAATCTTTAAAAAATATATTTTATAAAGTCACAAGAGAAATTTTCCAAAAGGGTACCTTCCTCTTAAATGTTACAGATGACTAAGATATATGTCATTGACATAGGCTTCTTTTCATGTTCTCTTCACTGACAAATCCCAGGTGGTTTTTGAGTTGACTGTTAACTGAGTTCAAAACAGGAGGAATAGTTGACTGATGGGGTAGTGGCTGGGAGTGGGGATGGGGGTGGATAGTGAGGGGACAGCTGGGCTTAGGCTTTGACACTTCCCAATGATGCCCTGTAATCAAATGTTCTCAATGGGCTGTGGATGTCAATATGATTATTTAGAATTCCTTGTGCATGATGGGTCAGACACTTCAAGAAGCACTCCTTATGCACTGTCCCGTTTAATCCTCATGTAACTGTGACAAATTCAGCAGTTGCATATGAAATTTTCAGTTGGGGGAGCTGAAGCCTAGGAAGTTTGGAAACTGTTCCGCGGCCACCCAGCTAGTGGGAAGTAGAACAGTCTTGTGGGCAGTACCGGCCAAGTCCAGAGCCGCCATTTTTTTAAATGTTTTTTATTGTATTATGTTAGTCACCATACAGTACATCCCTGGTTTCTGATGTAAAGTTCGATGATTCATTAGTTGCGTATAACACCCAGTGCACCATGCAATACGTGCCCTCCCCACCATTTTTAAGCCATGAAGCCATACTGCCTCTGTCCGTGGAGTAAATGTATTGGGACGAAAACATCTGCTCATGCTCCTGAGGGACACACGGGGCGCTCGCAGCAGGAGTCACTTGACTGTTACCCAGTGACCTGGCTACAAAACTAGCTCGGGCCCAAGAGAGTAGGCTGAGAAGTCCACTCAGAGTGCAGCAGAAGGCGAGGTAACGAGCTGGAAAGAGCCAGCAGACTCAGGCTTGAGATTCACGGCCATCGTGAGCTAGCTGTTTGCTTCGTCTTGCTCAGCCACATTTCCTCATCTGTAAAGTGGGGATAATAACACCGACCTCAAGGGTGTATGTGAGGATTATTAAAGGAAGCAAACCCTAGACTGTATGCAGTAGGCGCTCAGCAGACTCTGTTCCCTTCTCCCCAGTGTTCCCCCAGATGGGAATGGAGTCATGTGATTTGTTCCTTTTTGCAGTTTAGTTGCTATACTGGGCACTGGGTGAAATCTTCAGCCGTTTTCAAAATTTCAAATTATGCCAATGAACAATGAAGATAGTTTCTTTCATTACAAGACACTTGGATCTAAGGTCAGTCTATCTGGGTTCAGGTGGAGAGGTCAGTTGATGACCTTGAAAAACTTGTATCAATGTTTTATGAGTTGGTTGCACTTTACATACATACATGGATGGATTTACATATAGCTGTAGATATATAGACAGGTATAGTGGTACGGTATGTTAAAATGATTAATTTTGACAATATATGGAAAATGATTTTTTAATAAATGGCACAGTGTTTGTCAATCCCATTTATTTGTATATTGTGTGTGTGCCAATATTTCAATCCTTTTTGCAAAATGAAATAGCTTTTACTTCCTAAGAGCTTTCTATAGCATTGGCTATGATGTAAATATCTGTATATAAATGAGTATTGACAATGAATAAAATTAATTCTACTTAAAAAATCTTAGATTATTACTTGAAAACAATGTCATTATTACTGGAGCTGAGGGTTAACGTGCATGTCTTCTGATACAGTGTGCGTCGTTTTCAGGTGAAATGCACAGTCACCTGAGGTTTAGCCAGCTGACACTGGATGTCACCATTGTGCTGTGTAATGTAGCTGCAGAACAGGTGTGCTATTTAATATTCAAGACACGGTCAGTCTCTTCAAGAGTTTGGAGATATGTTAGCGTTCTTTCCCTCATATAACCTAATTACCAAGTTTCACTTTTCTTGCAACTTACTTTTTCAGCTTCTAATATCTAAGCCTTCTAGAAGAGTGACCAAGAATGGTGATGAAACAGGATTCAATATTGTTAGCTCAGAACTCAGAAACAGTGCTACCACCAGTCAGGGTGCAAACCAGTCAGTTAAGTTCATTGACTCTGGAGAACTTCAGTTGAAAAGGAATTTCCTGGCTTGGAAATGGGAGAATCCAGTGTGCTGGTACCTCAGCAAAGATCAGGCTGTCATAAGAGTAGGAGAGAGTCCTGGCATTGCCACTGGTCACTAGATGCCACCACTGGTGTTCCTGCCATCTGGACACAAGTCACTGCTCTGTGCCAGACTCCTTCCCTTCCCAGAATTATCACCGGGTTTTCACTGCCTCCAGCTTCAGCGAGCCCCAGGGCCAATCCCTTACTGGCATTTCCAGATGGGAGCACCCAGTTGGCGGAGTCTAGGTGTGAGAACTGTGCCCTAGCCCCAGGCAATGAGGAAGAACAAGTAAGGGACTTTCCTGCAAAGACTCATCCTGGTGGGGATTCCTCATATCTGGGAAGGAGCCCACATGCCATGCATCCACCTTAGTGCTTTCTAGTTCACGGCCACAGAAGTGAGTTGAGAATACTGCTGTGCAGTCAGCTGAAATTATTGTCCCTTCTGTGCACTGACCTGGAGTTGCATATTCCTTGTGGCAGCTGACAGCATCCCCACTTTGCTACACCCTGCCTTCCCTTCAGCCTTGAGGGGGCCGTAGCAGCCAAGGCTAGACCTGTTCTAAGTAGACAAGGAGACATCTCCTTAGGCACCGGAAGTCTTAGCAAGTTTCGGTCTATTAAAAAAAAAAAATCCCTGGGACATTAAAAGAGAAAGAAAAAGAAATGGTAGGCTACACTGTGTACCTTATTGTTCTTAGAGCACTAGTCTAAGCAAATTCCACCCTCTTCTCTTGCCGTCCCCTTTGCCTAGAACCCTCTTCTCCCAGGTGGCCACATAGCATCACCTCCTTTCATTCCAGTCTTTTGCTTAAATGCCACCTCTTCAGATTGGCCTTCCCTCATCACCCATCCAGAACAGCACCTCGTTGTATTCTGTTACCCTTTCTACTTTTCTTCCTCATGCTTGTCCCCACCTCTCTTTACGTTCCCTGTGTATTCACTGTTTTGTGGAATGTCTGTCTCCCCTCTGAACTGAAAGTCCCACGAAGGCTGGGTATCTGGCACACCACTGTGGTCACAGCACTTCACACAGCTGTATTCAGTAAATATTTGATCTATGGATGAATCAATCAAAGGTTAAATAAAGGGAGAAAATACCTTCGTTGGAAGCTCTAGAATATAAACAGTGCCTGTATTCATTTCCTAGGATTGCTGAAACAAAGTACCACCGACTAAGTGGCTTAAACATAGTAATTGCTTGTCTTACAGTCTGTAGGCCGGAAGTCCAAGATCAAGGTGTTGGCAGGGTTGGGTTTTTCTGAGGCTGTGAGGAAGGGTCTCTTTCATGCTTCTCCTCCAGCTTCTGGTGGTTTGCTTGCCATTTTGGGTGTTCCTTGGCGGGTACAAATGTCACCTTGATCTCTACCTTCAGCTCTACATGGCATTCTCCTGTGTGCATCTGTGTCTGAATTTTTATAAAAACACCAATCATATTGGATTAGGGGACCAGCCTACTCCAGTGTGACTTCATCTTACCTAATTACATTTGCAATGGTCCTGTTTCCTAAGAAGATCACATTCGGAGATCCTGGGGCGGTTAGAACTTCAGCATATGAATGGGGAGGGAGCAAAATTCAACTCCGTAACAGTGCCTCATATGTGTTCATTGTATAATGGATAAGCCATTCCTATGTCATTAAACAGAGAAGTAGGTTTAGTTACATTATCCTGGGTGCCCAATGATGTGTAGAGTTATTGCACAGACTACAAATAATGTGTATGAATTGCTTTGTAAATTGGAAACTATTCATTAGACGTTAGCATAATCAGTTGAGGATGTTGATGAATTATTGATGTGTTATTGAGAAAGAACCAATACCGTAGATTTGCTAGTCTTAAAATACCAGAAGCAGATTTTCCTTTATAACCTAGCTGGGTCTGCAGACTTTTTAAAATATTACCTGGTTCTTCTCTACTACTCAGACTGCTTATCAGCAATAATTGTGGATAATGGATTCATATTTTATTTACTCATTTGACAAACACATACAAATCACTTATTATATGCTGTGCACTGTTTTAGGTGCTGCGAAAATGTTAACTTGCAAACAACCCCATGTTGTTTATTATTTCTATCATTATGAATTATTAATCTTATCTAAATTTTACTGATAAGGGAACTGAGGCCCAGAGAGGTTAAGAAACTTGCCCAAGGTCACACAGTTCCTGAGTGGCAGAGTCAGGCCATGAAACTAGGCAGTCTGCCTCCAAACCTTTTCACTGTAGAATGTTCTTTCTTCACAGAAAGTTGCATGGAAAAATTCAGTGTGTGACAGAACAAAGCAAAACTGCTTTGGTTTAAGTTAAGATGGCAAAGCCCTGTCTACTTAGCACCTCCCCTTCCCCTTGGGAGCCCTGTATGCAGAGCCCTGATCTAGGAAATAACACCTCTTGGCGTGATGCCACTTATAAGCTGTCTTCAGTCCACTCTAGCGTAAAACAAATACAATTCTTTTCTCACTTTAATTAACTGATTGTGTTTTATTTTGAAAATTTTATCTGCCTAATCTACTTCTGGCAGAAATAAAATGCTAAGATGGATTTTCCCCAGGAAGGTAATGCCATATGGCAATTTGGACTTTGCTGGCTTAAGCTCCCCTTGGGTTTCTTTGTACAAATCAAGGACTGTGATCACAAAAATTTTCTGAATCAAAGAGAAATGGAATTTGATTTCGTTTGAATAGAGTTGGATATAAACTTTGTAACCAGATTGGCATATACCACCCCCTCTGTTATAGGCTGTGTGTCTTCTGTGGTTATTAATAATATTAAATAATAAAAGCGACAATATTAACTGTTACTGTCCATTAAGTGCCTGCTATAACCAACGAACTAAAACCAAGAAACAAAAAACCTTCAATTTTACAACTCTAGGTGTTTTATCCCTATTTTACAGATATGGGTAAGTTGAGGCTAAACTTTTATGTGACTTGTTTAAGATGGCCCAACCAGTGAGAAGAGGTACGATGTTTTGAGAAATATTGGTGATTAAGGAGCAGAATTCCTGATACTAAGAATAAAAGGCTCAGGGGGCGCCTGGGTAGCGCAGTCGTTGGGCGTCTGCCTTCGGCTCAGGGCGTGATCCCGGCGTTTCGGGATCGAGTCCCACGTCAGGCTCCTCCGCTGGGAGCCTGCTTCTTCCTCTCCCACTCCCCTTGCTGAGTTCCCTCTCTCGCTGGCTGTCTCTCTGTCAAATAAATAAATAAAATCTTTAAAAAAAAAAAAAAGAATAAAAGGCTCAGAAGAGAATATGCTTAGGATATATAACGTGGGGCCCTAGGTGATTTTCAAATTATGAAAGACTGTGAGAATGCATTTGGGATCCATTCTGAAGAGTGCTTCATTCCTATGCTGAAACGCCTCTTATCATTTGTTAATGTACACGGTGTGTAACATACTAAAAAGAAAAAAAAAGGTATGCAAATCAATCAAATGAGACTATAGATCTGGGGGGATTGAACTGGAGAACAAAACAGAACTCAGACCATTTTGATTGTTCTCCTCACCTTTTTCCCCCACAGACTTTGCTCCCAACCTCTGCCACACCCTAACCCAGGGGTCAGCAAACGTCTTCTGTAAAGGACCAGATAGTAAATATTTGAGACATTGCTTGAGACATTGCTTGCCACATATTTTCTCTGCCGCAACCACACAACTCTGCTGTTATAAAGCAAAACCAGCATAGACAGTATGTACATGAATGGCTGTGGTTATGGTAGAGTAAACCTTCACATATGAACACTCAATTTGAACTTCATATAATTTTCATGTAGTACTTGTTTTGATTTTTGTTTTGTGTGTGTGTGCGCGCATTCATGTTGGACCATTAAAAAACGTTAGAACCCTTCTTAGTTCGTAGGCTGTGCAAATAGGTGGGAAGCCAGATTGGGCGACCGTGGTTTGCTGACCACCACTCAAGCTTGACCATCCCCTTCTGGTTTTCAAGCACATCGCTTATTGTCTCTACGGGTGTTTCTTTTATTTCATATTGCATTTAAATGCTGTTTTGGACCAGGTACTTCATCCTGGAAGAGACTTCAGAGGACCAAGTACCAGAGGTGATCGCACCCACATTCTGCAAAAGCAGCCTTGCTGACTTGCAGCTGCCAGATGGACTGCAGGAGAAACAAAGAGAAGCCATTGTGGCTGTCTAAGAGGATTTATAATAAAATGGAAAATTCTTGGCATACTCTGTCAATTTCATTGAAGATTAAAGGATAAATGCAGGGCTTAGACTTATCCCAGTAGCTATCTAGTTTTAAAGTGATGCTAGCAAATAATGAAAATTCTTTGTGTGTTTTTCCAGCATAGGTCATTGCTAAATTTTAATTATTTTTGTTGTTTTTATCTCACTAGGGAAGCCAGCCTTAATGTGAGAGAAACACCCTTGAACTTGTCATCCAAAAGACAAAGGCTTGAGGTTCAGCTCTGTTTGTTTTATGGTGACCTTGGGTAAGATCACCTACAGGAGTCTTGGCTTCCTTATCGGTAAGATGAGATGAATAATCCTACCTCACAGGGCTTTTCATTTTATTTATCTGATTTTTTTAGTTCTTTACTATTTATTAGGGAAATTGCAAACAGAAACAAAATAGAAGAGCCTAGTGAACCCCATGTGCCCTTGACCCGCTTCAACGATTTCCTGCATTTTGCCAAAATTCTTTCATTTTACCCCACCCCATTTTTTTTCTCTCTGCTAGAGCATTCTACAGCAATTCCAAAAGTAATATTTCAGTATGTGTGACTAACGGAAAAGATCTTTCTAAAGAATATCATAATTCTAATATCATACCTAGCGAAATTACAATGACTCTTTCATATCATTTGTTAGCCAGACAGACTTAAAGTTTCCCCGGCTGTCTCAACAATGTCTTTATATAACTGGTTTATTTGAATCAAGAGCCAAAGAAGATTCATATATTGCATTTGGTCATGTTTCTTAAGACTCCTCCTTTATGGCAATTTTTCCTTCTCTTCTTCCCGTCTTTCTTCCTGTAATTTGGGGAAGGAACTAGTTATTTGTCCCATAAGATGTCCCACAATTTGGGTCTGGCTGATTGCATCCTTCACCCTTGTAGACTCATTGAACATGTTTCCTCTTGTTCCAATACTTACTGTCCTTGGGTACGGAGGCTTGATGAGATTCAAGTTCACTTCTTTTTTTTTTTTAAAGCATACTCTGTGGGTGATGCTTTCTACTTGTGATTGTACCACATCTAGAGGACAAAATGTTTGGGTGTCTCTTTCCACTAATGTCAAGATTGATTAGTGAGGTTCCCCAGGTTAGTGCATTCTTCATCAACCGCTCACCTAGTGATTTTAGCACTGGTTGGTGTCTGTTGTTCAGATCCATTCTTCATTAAGAGGTTGCAAAATGTAGGTCTTCTAATTCTCTCAATCCACTTGGATTTATTAGCAGGAATTCTTTAGAACAAAAGAATCAACTGTTTGGTTACCATGAAATATAGTTCATACAAGGAAGGCAAGATAAATGCTTGTTGGTGACTCTTCACTCCCCCTTTTGAGCTGATGTTAGTGTAATGGCGGCCTCTCTCCATTGAGTTGGGTGATGATGGTTGCTGGTGGTGGTGGTTTTTCTCCTTCACCATGATTTCAGGAATTTCAGAATCCTTTATATTTTTCAATCCTTCACAGTCATTTCTCTATCAGGTTGGCTTTTGTATCTTATTTGAGTAGTATTTGATCACTTTATGCCTTCTGGTAGAACAAGGTATCTCGAGCTTACCTTGTACATTTTTTGTCCCAGGCTTAAATCACTCAAAAGGTCATGGTTTCTTTTTAGTAGAAAATGGTAATACTGAGACTGCAGTCTGGACACTAGGAGTGTTAATTGCTTATATTTCTAAATTTTTGAGTGGCTAGACCTAGAATATACATTTTTAAAGGAAGATAAATCATTATTTTCCACTCATCATTTCAGTTTGGATTGTAAGGTTTTTACAGAACATTTTTTACTCTAATTGTAGGGGCTCTTTTATGCTCAGAATCTTGGTTCTTAATGAGGTTAAGGCAACGACTTACAGTCGTTTCCACTAACAGTATTATTAGTGAGTATAGTTTAAAATTGTTTTGCAATTCTTTTTGCTCCTAGGGCATCGCACACCTGGGATAAATAGTCCCTGGCATGTGCTTTAAAGTCACTTCAAATAATTCATGTGGATATGTCACCAACTTGATATGCAGATATAGTCATTTTTTTATTTATTTCTTTTCTTGAAGGATTTCATTTTTTTCTTTTTAAGTTAGTTTTATTTTATAATTACACTATTCAGTGTCAAAACTTAGATCTCAGATTTTCTATTCACCTCTCCCATCTTTTAGAAATTATGATGGTATAGATGCTTTATATATCCTTTTCTGCACCATTTTTTTTTAATTGAATAATGCATCCTAGAGAAGTCCCCATAGGAGTAGACGATTCAACCAGTCCTCTTTTTGTGGGTGTTTTGGCTTTTCCCAAGATTTTCCTATTACAAATAATTCTCCAGTAGATGACCTTTATAAGCTATTGAGAGATAAAGTATACATGAATATATGTATAAGTGCATATAAGTGATATATACATATGATTTTGTTATAATATATTGTTTTTGTCCCATAGTCATTTATTAAGCACTTATGATGTGTTAGAATATAAACAGGAATAAGATGTGGTCAGTCTCTGGTCTTTAGGTTTTATAGTCCAATATGACGTGGAGTAAAAAAAAAACAAAACATTTTACATTTTTCCTTCTCAGATAATTTGATTTTTATGCTTCTAATCAATGAATGCTTCAGCTGGTGCTGTTTTTATATTAAATTAATTCCTGGATTTATGGATATATACACATAACAATAATTTATAAAATCTTCTACTGTATTTCATTACCGTGCTAATACAGAACTTCTTTCACTTAGTTTATGAGCGATATTACCATATCGTTAAAGACGTTAGTTTTGTCTAACCAATTTATGTTACCCTAGAGCCAGAATTCACAATGACAACAGTCACAGGGACCACGGACGTCCCCCCAAGGGATAAAAGGGAAGATAATTCTGCCTTGTATGAGTCCACATCAGCTCACGTTGTTGAAGAAACCGAATATGTGAGAAAGGTATGCAGGTGCTGGGAATCATATTAGCATGACATGATTTTTTGAAATGCAACCTAATATGGATTGTTGGGCTTTGTTTCTCCCTCCATAGAACCCGTGAGGACACATATGGCAAAGGACAATCCCAATAGCTGACATTTCAACACGTTTAGTCACCTCTCTTGAGGACATGAACCTCTGTTCCCTCACATGGAGTAAAACTGAATAATGGGCGAGAAGGGTTCAGAACACCTATCAGCACTTAATTTGCCCCACGCTATTCACCACTGCACTTCTTACCATTTTATATCATTTCTCGGTTGTTTCACGAGTGTTGATACTCTGTTCCCGAGTAGATGTTTTACGCGTCTCGCTCGCTGAGTTTCTGTCTTTCCTTATCTGCTTCCTTTTCACAGTTCTGGGTTGCTCTCCCCAGTGACACAGCTTGCATGTTACTTCATTAAAAATGTGAAATCTTATGAGAATCCAGGGATAATGGCTGACAAAAGTATATATTCTTAGGAACTGTTTCTTAGTGCAGATGGAAACATTTGGACAGAGATAGTTGTTAACTTATTCAGATCGATTAATTCATCTTTGAGTGTCTTGCAATTCCTTAGGTCACTAAGACATGGGGCTTATATTTCATGCATAAGTTTTTATGATCTCCTCTTAGTAATTATTCTGTAGTAATTACTAGCTAGTAATTATTCTCTAGTAATTACTAGCTAGTAATTATTCTCTAGTAATTACTAGCTAGTAATTATTTTGTAGTGATTACTAAATAGTAATTGTTTTATAGTAATTACTAAATAGTAAATTAGTACTAAATTACTACGTAGGAAAAATAGAATTAAATAGTACTAAATACTAATTACTAAACAGTAATTATTTTGTAGTATAATATTCATTTAGGTTATATTTTAGGTTTGACTGAGAAAGAATTATAAAGACATAATGTTCATTTTCTGTAATCTAAACAATATTAGCCTAAATGCAAGTCAGGTTGATGGCAGTTATTTAAATCTGAGATCAGTATTTATGTATTACTTTCTAGATAGATCAGGTATACTGTAGCTGTTAGTGGAAATATTGGTGTTGCTACTTGGAAACTAGCTGGTGTAAAGAAAAAAAGTATTTGACATTAAATGCCTTTGAAAAAAAATAAAATATTTTTTTCTTCTAGATCCGAACTACTCTGGAAAAGATCCGAAATCAAATTTTTAAAGATGAAGTAGGACGTAACAGTACAAATCACAAACTAGAAACAAAGGTAATAAATTGATCAAAATGTACCACTTTATTCCTTCAGTAAATAAACATGAAACAGTATAAACCTTATTTAAATAACTTTTTAAGATAATTATTAAATTATCCTTTGAAGCTTTGAATGATGAATGTTAAATATTTTGTCAGTATCTAAAGATGTTAATGGGCATATGTATGAAATATTTAACCACAGATGTTATTAGTAGGCTCAGATTGGAATGACTAGACCTTACTTAAATATTTTAAATGGGGCTTACTTATCTAAAGCATATGGGAAGACATCAGCCCAGCCAGGATATATGGCAGCAGCGTCTCCCAAAGATGGATGGGGGTACAACCTTTTAGGCTCACCAGGGTCACACCAATGGGCACAGAGTTGAAACTGTTAGGCTTTTAGGTCAAGTGATCAGACAATTGATAAAACTTGAATTTCCCTCTCCCCTTTGACTGGCCTTATATTCTTAACTTCAAGCAATCTACACTTAGCCTTGTCTGGATTATACCAGGTTAGAGCTCATTTGAGCCAAGTGGCCCTCATCAGTGTCCATGTTGTCCACTATATACAATGGCCCCAGAGAATGCAGAACATAGGATGTGAGGCATAAACTTTGTTCCCTTTATCATCCTCAGTCTCCCAAACTAAGACAACTAGCTCCAAATATTTTCTTATATTAAGTTCTCAGAAACTAGAAAAAAAGGTTAATGTTTGTGAATGGTGAGAAAGATAAAAAATTCCATTTTGGTTATATTGAGTTGTTTATTGAAGACCTCTAAGTGGAGGTTCCTAATGGGTACTACATGTCTGATTCTGGGGTTGAAGGTAGAGGTCTGGGCTCGAAGGTCCAGGCTACAGGGCAGAGATTTGGGAAATAAGGATAGCATTTAAAGTTCTGAAATTGGATTAGATCACCAAACATGTGAGTATGGATAGAAATGACAGGGGCACCTAGGTGGCTCAGTCAGTTGAGCATCTGACTCTTGGTTTTGGCTCAGGTCATGATCTCATGGGTCCTAAGACTGAGCCCCTCCCCTGGCTCCGCATTCAGAGGGGAGTCAGCTTGAGGATTCTCTCCCTCTGCCCCTCCCCCCAAGCTTGGGAATTCTCTCTCTCTCTCTCTCTCAAAAATAAATAAATCTTAAAAACCAAAAGAAACGACAGAAAATTTGAGCATTGAGTTCTGAGATATCCAACACTTAGGAAGAAGAAGAATCACCACCACAGGCTGGGAAAAGAAGCTAGCGAATTAGAAGGAAAACCAGGAGAGACTGGAGTCACTGAAGACAAGTGGAAAGGGGTTTCAGAAAGGGGGGAGGGGCTACTGTGTGAAATGGCGCCTATGGGCCAAGTAAATTGAGGAGTGAACGTTGACCACTGGCTGTACAATGGGGAGGTTGTTGGTGACCTTGGCAGGACCAGCTTCTTAGGAGTGGAGATGAATCGTGCTGCTAGTGTGTCTGCCTTGGTCATCTCAAACCTCCGATGGTCAGCAGACAGATAACCTCAAAGTCCCTGCCCCTTCCCCACAATATCTGAACAATGTCCATGTAGGAATTTCATCGTCATGATCTTGGGCTTTGCTGCTGTCCAAGTGTGGGCTGCAGTCCCAGCAGCAGCAGCAGGATTGGGGAGCTCTTTGGAAATGAAGTATCCAGGAAAAAATAGCATGAAGCAGATACTGTTTGGAGGGCAGGTGACATTTACTGGAAAAAATTGTATAATCACTTCTAATTCTACTATCTAGAGATAACCATTATTAACATTTGCTATGTACATCCTTCCATTTTTTTCCTATGCATTATTTTGTATGTATGGCTCTTTCTCTTTCCATAAAACGGTGTTACTGTATATACTGTTTTGTATCCTGCATATTTCACGTAGAAGTTATGTTGTTCACATTTTCCCATTTCAATAAATATTCTTCTATGGCTTTAAAAAAAAAAAGAAAGAAAGAAAGAAATGCAACATCTAGAGCCCCACCCCAGACCTCTTGAATCAGAATCTGCATTTTAACCAGATCTGTCATCAAGTGACTCATTAAAGTTCAAGATGCTCTAATCCATGACCTTTGTAGCTATCTTCTGCTACCAGCAACCTGCCTTCTACAAGAGTCTTTCCATCAACTATTTAACAAATTAAAAAACAAAATAATTTCTGTATACAGAGAGTGAAAGTATATAGTAGGGTCTGGAGTAGAATAAATAAAACCCTGACAGAATTATAGTGACTGTATTATTTATATGCACCATATTCTTTTTTGTTTTTGTTTTTTATTTCTGTGAATAAAACCCATATTTTGTACTGAAAAGAATATTGGCTTTGTCAAACAAACTTGGATTCTAATTCAGGTTCTGGTAGTTATTTTAGGTATAACCTCAGGCTTATTAGTGAAACACTCTCATCCTCAATTTTCTCCTCTGTATAATGGGCATAGTGCCTTCTAGTGTTTTAAGTATTCAGACAAAGGGGCATTTATAAAACATCTAAAATATTGCATGGCACATGATAAATGCTTACGAAATAAAAGTTATTATTTTAAAATTGTTTCATTGTAGGATATGTAGAATTTTGTAATTCCTTAGTCTGTCTTGAAATAATCTGGAGGAGCAGAAAGCACAGGATGGATCTCTCTCACTTACTGCCTAAACCTGGGCTCAGTACCTCACTTTTCATATCTGTAAAATTGATGTAGTTGAGTTAGATCATTTCAAATTTCCTTTCCACTTCTGCGTGTCCTTGATTCCAGATGACATTTATCTTACGCTCTAAGTGTATTTTCAGTGGGCTAGAGTTTACATTGTGTCACACTGGCAGTAACATTCAGTTCAGTTATCTCTGGAGATTTAATATGGGGTGATTACAGTGAAGCATCATTGAACACTAGATATTGTGTATTGTAACTATGAGGCCTGATTATATTAGTTTGTAATACAGTGTAACCAAAATGCATTTCTGTCTGCAACTTAAATAAAAAAGGGAAAAAATTGGCCTTGTAGATATATTATTTATCTCCTTAAAAGGACTTAATGGTATATTTTAAACTATAGGAAATAGAAAAAGTATAAAAGATGTACCTCTGCTTTTTTTTTAACATAAGAATCTAATCAAATTTGAGCAAATCCAGAGACCAGCTGCTTCATCGAGAATTCCCCATTGATATTTGAAATTCAAAAGATGTATTTTTTTTGTGCTGACCTGAATCTTTTTTTGGTATATGTAATAGGGAGTGATAATTATTGTTGTCAAAGTTTGTAGAAGAAAGGAATAGTCAGGTTGATGATTTTCATGTTTGTTCATTTCAGCACTGTCGAAACATTCAAAATAGCTCTGATTCTGAAACGGACCCCTCTTGTTGCAGTTTGGATCTACTCATGGAAAGGATGAAAGGAAAAGAACAGCAGCTCTTAGAAATGAACAAAGAAAATGAAGTATTGAAAATCAAGGTATGGCTATCAGGAGAAATTTCTTTTTTTTTTTTTTAAAAAGATTTAATTATCTATTTGTTGGGGGAGGGACAGAGGGAAAGGGAGAGACAGCATCTCAAGCAGACTTCCTGCTGAGCATGGAACCTGACATGTGGCTCAGTCTCATAACCCTGAGATCACGACCTGAGCTGAAACCAGGAGTCAGAGGCTTAACCGACTGAGCCACCCAAGTGCTTTTAGGAGAAATTTCTAATTTTGTATTTTTGAGCCAATAAGATAGTTTCATGGATGTGTAAAAGCAGACAGGCATCCACACGTATGCTCACCTGCATGGAAAAACACTTTTCCGTTTTATAAATTAAATCTCAGTGTTTTATTTTGGAGACTACTTTTACTATTGAAAAGATTTTACGAAAGTTCAACAGGTGTAAAGTTTCAGTTGTGCAAGACGAATCAGTTCTAGAGATCTGGTGTGTTGTGCCTGTAGTTAATACAGTGTCTTACACTTAAAAATGTGTTAAGAGGGTCGGTGTCATGTTAAGTGTTCTTGCTAAATAATTTTTAAAAGTCCGTCATGTTTAACACATATTAATTAGAGCACTCAGGGGTGCGTGGGTGGCTCAGTCAGTTGAGCATCTGCCTTCAGCGCAGATCATGATCCCAGGGTCCTGGGATCGAGCCCCACATCGTGGTCCTTGCTCAACAAGGAGCCTGCTTCTCCCTCTGCCTGCCACTCCCCCTGCTTGTGCTCACGCATGCTCTCTCTCTCTCTGAAAATAAATAAATTAAATTAAATAAAAGTAGGACACCTGGGTGGCTCAGTCAGTTGGGCCTCTGCCTTCAGCTCAGGTCATGATCCCAGGGTCCTAGGACTGAGTCCCACATCGTGCTCCCTGCTCAGTGGGGAGTCTGCTTCTCTTTCTCCCTCTGCCTCTTCCCCCCCAGCTTGTGCGTTTTTTCTCTCTCTCTCAAATAAATAAATAAAATCTTAAAAGAAAATAATTAGAGCACTCAAGGTCAAATGTCTCATTATTTTGTTTAATCTGTTGTTGGATGCTTTATTTATTTATTTATTTATTTTGGTTTATTATATATGCAGTCCTGCGATGATGATCTTCGTAGGTAAATCTTTGTGGCCATTCTTGATTATTTCTTTGGGTTAAATCCCTTGAGAGATTCATGACACTGGCCCTTAATCCTCATATCTTGTCCCACTGCTGCTTTAGGAAAACACATCTTTTAGTCCTGTTGAGGACATCAGTGATAAAAGGCAAATAAATGTGTAAGCTGATGAGGCACCGTGGAGCTCTTCGCAGGGTGCAGTTTATAAATGCAGGGCACTGATTTGGGAGCTTTGGATTGGCCCGGTCGGTGAAAATCCTTCTGCGTGACAGTTTCCCTAAATAGAGTGTTTCTCATTTTACATTTTCCTCTTGCAAGATATAGTGTCTTTTCTCCCATCCTCTGTCTAGGAGGTGGTGCAAATGGTACAGTTCTCAGTCGCCTGTCAAACTGTTCTGCCTTTAACCCTTTCTGCTGTAAATGTCAAAACATGACCTCTTTTCCTAGCTGGAAGCCTCCAGACAGGCAGGAGCGGCGGCTCTGAGAAATGTGGCCCAGAGATTATTTGAAATCTACCAAACACAGTCTGAAGAAGTTAGAAAGAAGCATGAGGATGGTAAACACTTACTCGAGGTACTGAGCTAGCAGCTTGTCTGTCTGTTGGAGAACTGACACTCCAGCGTGTGTGTACGTGTGTTGGTTCACACCTCTCTTTTTAAGATTAGATGTAAAATCAGCAATGGCCCCATGACTTGGGAAAACCTTGGACAGGGCAGGGTGCCCATCTTCTATGCTGATCTCTCCCCACCCCTGCTTAGCCTGGCATCCAGACATTGTCCAGCTGCTGTGTTGCCACTCTCACTCAGAGCCCTGGGGAGCACAGGTGGGAGGGGGCTGTGCCCCCCTGCCTAGAAATCAGGGCTTTCCCGGTGACACAGGCCAGTGACTCCTCTTCTGGTTCTGCTTTTGGCTAACGAGATGGCCTAGGCAGAGTCATTCTCCCTCTCTGGAGTTGGATTTCCTTGTCTCTACAATGAAAGAGTTGGGCTAGAGCAATGGTTTCAAAATGGTTTTGACCCTAGAATACGTTCCTCAAATTAAAAACAAACAAATGTATGTGTACCTTTATATTCTAAAATACATATTTCTTATTTAATGTATAACTATATAAAAGAAAATATTTTAAACACATAAATACATATATGTGTATATAAATGTGTGTATATATATCATAGACATACACACGCAGACACACACAGATACACGCATACTTCTTTTGTTTGTTTTTAAATCTGAAGTATACATTTTAGGACCAATAAACCTTTATCTGGAGAATGTACTAGGACTGGAAAAGGAAAAAAAAATGTGTGTGTGTATGTATGTGTGTGTTCACCAGGACTCAAAACAGGGAAGCTCCCTGATGCTGGGGTGGGGTGCCTAGGCTTCTGCCAGCTCAGGCCTTGCAGAGGTCCCCAGGGGAGCACAGCAGGAAATGCACTGTGCAGGTGACACACCTTCATGCTTCCGGATTGGTGATGATGGTCGGATACTCCCATGCAGGCAGGGTGCAGATAAAGAACCTTAGTGAATGACATGAGCCAACTTGTGTGGACCTGAGCGCTCTATGTGGATGAATGGTTAGCCTGTCAGGAAGGGAATGCACACATGTTCTGCAAAGGGACCTCAGCCCCAGCCTCGAATTGCCTTGCAGGAATGCCCACCTGGGCTTTCCAAGGGAAGGAAGCTAGACACTTTCTTCTACTGTAAAATCTCAAATTTTATGAAATATAAATGCTGATGTGTGTGTGCATGTTGGTTAGAAGTCAGTTGAGACACTCGCAAGTGTGACCTGTGGGCTGCCAGATGAAGACTTTGCTTCTGTGGTCTTTACCACAACTTCTGTGATAGGCCTGGGAAATAACCCCCAACACCGTGGGGATCATTATTGTGCTTTTATGACACTTTCTGATTAAAAATAAAATATTAAAAAAATGAAACTTTTTTACTTGAACATATAAGATTTTATTTTTGTTCTAATTAAGTTTTGTTGAGAAAAAGTCAAAAATGTCTCTATCTTTAATTAGCATGTCTCTTTCTTGTATCAGTAGGGGTAACATGTTTTATGGTAACAAATGTAAACATTCTAGGGATAACACTAATATATTATTAATTCTACATTGCTTTAGCGCTGTTGCAGCCCATCGGGTTTCTTTTGAAGGAAACACTAGATTCAAAATAGTAATTTGAATCAAGTGTGAATTATTAAGTTTTTTTGGCTACTCAGAATTATAGAGGGAGAGCGTGTCTGTATAATTTAATAAAAACAAGAGTTTGACAGTTGTTTTTCTGACAAAGGCTAACAAACTTGAAAAAGAACAGCAATTGAAACAACATGTTGAAAATCTGAATCAAGTTGCTGAAAAGCTTGAAGAAAAACATAATCAAATCACAGAGCTGGAGAACCTTGTACAGAGGATGGAAAAGGTGAGCCCCTGGAGACTTAAAGGGATTTCTTCCTGACAGTTAGGGCAAGAATGAAAGAAAATAACAAGAAAATAAATAAGATATAGATACATACAATTTATATATTTATATAAATGTATTATTCACATGTGTATAAATACAACTTATAAATTTATATAATTATATATGTTTACATAATAATATGTATATATTTTAGAGAGAGAGCATGCATGCTAGTGTGAGCAAGGGGAGGGGAGGAGCAGAGAGAGAGAGGGAGAGCATCTCAAGCAGACTCCCTGATGAGCGTGGAGCCTGACATGGGGCTTGATTTCACGACCCTGAGATCATGACCTGAGCCAAAATCAAGAGTAGGATGCCCAACCAGCTGAACCACCCAGGTGCCCCTGAAATAAATAAGATATTAATTGCAAGTAAGTGCTCTTTGTAACAACTAAGACTTTTGAAAGTACTCAATAATGTTAGTTCCTTCCCTTACACACTTAATATGATCTGTACGGTCGCTGATTGACCTTTCTACAAATATTGCAGTCATATCATTCCCTGTCACTTTCTCTCTCTAGTGTATGTATGGCTTAGAAAGGCAAAGCAGACGAGGCTGTGAGTGGAAACAATGGGAACGATCACCAAGTCCACCTATTAGTAATCACATTGTGGATCCCTGTAATCATAACATTTCCACGAATTAGTCAGTGAAGTATCCATTCTTTGGGTGGGGCCACCCGAGTTCACTTCAGGATTGTGAACACCAATGGCTACATTAGGACAGATATAATTCACATTAAGAAAAGACATCTTCTAGGAATTAGGACTTCTGTAAGAGACCATTTAGGGAAAAGTTGGGAAGGAACAAAAATTCTTAAGAATTTTATGCAGTGTGCCTTTGAGTGGCTGAAACTCCAAATATATGAAAAAGGTGAGCCCATAAATGTAATGATGCATCTCTTAAAATTTAGAATACTGACAAACCAAGGAATACAGGGTTTTTAGTGGCAAAACAGACTAATAGAAAATTGGGCTTTCTGAAGCTGAATTTGGGGTAGATAAGAATACAGGCTTTGGGGGTGCCTGGATGCCTGGCTCACTCAGTAGAGCGTGTGACTGTTGATCTCAGGGTTGTAAGTTCGAGCCTCACATTGGGTGTAGAGATTACTTAAAAATAAAATCTTAAAAAAAAAAAGAATAGTGGCTTTGGTGGCTGGTAAATATTGCCCAATAAATTTTTGTATTTATTATAATAATTCCCTGATCTGCCTCTTCCCTTCTCAGCCTTATTCTGTTGTATGTCTGCTTGAGTTGATGCCATTTTAGAAATGTCACTTCAAAAGCAGCACATTTCAATATTCAGGTTTCTTGCCAAAGGAAATTTGATTAATTTTTTTTACGTATTTCCCAGTGATTGAATTTATAACACTGAGTTTGGTTGAATTTTGTAGTGTCAATGAAGGTCCTATGAGAAAATCACAAAAATTAAATAAGCCCAAATTCAACTGAATCTAGTAATAATAATAATATATAGCTACATCTGTATTGCGCAGTGGGTCACTGAATGTGTACTGTCACCAGAATCATTGGGTTAGAATGTCCTCAAGCAGCTGGTTTGCTGCAGTGTGACAGTTTATAGTTAAGATATTTTGAACAAACTGTAAAATTTGGATAAATACTTTGTAGCATTAGAGCATTTATCCTGTAATAGTTTCGCAAACTAAGCACAAAGAATGTTTGCATTTAGGAAAGGAAGACAATTCTGGGATGCAAATGGGGTGGATTAACCAGCTTTCATTTAAATTTTGACTTGTGATCACCTCAAATCCAAACCCAGTCACCCTGGGTCTGGTTTAGTAGCCAGCTGTGGAATATAATTTCTATTTCCTAGAAATCCTGTGAAATCTGTACTGAATGTGAGTTATCTCAGAATTCTGGGTTACAGTCACTTGACTGTTTGTTCAACAAATACTTGAGCACTTACCTTGTACCAGTCAGAGCTAGAGGTTAGATATCTGTTTGGGAATGAACCAGATATAGTCCCTTTGTGGAGATTTCAATGTAGGATATCTGGGTTCTGTGGAACTCAAGGAACTTCTCTTATCTCTCTTCAATCATTCTCCTTGGGTCCCTAGGGAGGCAAATACCCATATTGAAGGTAGGGGAATGTACCCAAGATTAAAGTTGACTGGCTTAGATACTGGCAGACATTTTTGAGAAATGATACGCTAGCATTTATCTTTTTTGTTTTTGTTGGTTTTGGTTTTTTTGCATTTATCTTGATATTGACCCATAATGGTGGGCTGTCTGTAGGTGATCTGTGACAAAGTAAGTGGACAGGATGCCCATGGTTCATGGCCATCAGGAACCTTCCAGAATATTCTAGAGCAGTTATTACCTAGAGTGGAGCCTATTGGAATCTCAGGGAGGTGGAGGTGGAAGTAGGTGGGGATGGATGGAAGGGCACTGTGGAGGGGTTTTTTAAAAACATATTTCGTTTAAAGGGATGTTATATCTGTAAAATAAACAAGCAAATAAATAAAGCTGTAAGAAACAAAGCTTGACAACATCTTGTTTTAAGGTAAAACCGAGAATACTTTTAAGGCTATGATGAAGGGTTCCTCAGGTGGGGGGGTGCATATCAGAATGAGAAGAGGGGAAACTCTAGATTTTTGTGTTAGTAGGAGAAAAACATGAGTTCAGAAAGGAAATGAAAATTTAAAAAGAACACCCACACAGAGGTTGATAAATAATGCCGTGGTAGTGGGTGGCCCCTAGAGTAGGATTCATTTTCTACTCACTTGAACAAGCCACTGCTCCAGTAAATAGCCATTAGTGGTATGAGGTCTGGTAATGAACACATTACTTAAAACCTTCACCATCTGTCCCACTTTAATCAGGAATGCAGTGAGAATGAATTCCATAAACACAGTGATAAGCCAGCAAAAACGCCCAATAAGAGCATTTTAATATGGCATATGTTCCTTTTGCTAGCAGTGCAATTCCGTTGCATCATATTTGTTTTCCAGTGTCATTGATTTAGCTCTATTAGAATGTTAGAGCTCAAAGGTACTTTTGAGACCACCTAGTTCCTCATCACCATTTTATAAATGAGGACAGTGGGAACAAGGAACGATTCCACTGTCCTCCAGTTACCAGTTCAAAATGCTTTCCATTATGCCCCATTCTTCTCCGGTGTCAGATAAAAATGATATACTTGTTTCCTAAATCATTTAGATGTTAACATATGGCAATTATTTAAATTGGTGTCTACTCCACTTTGATCAGTAGGGCAAGGGAGTTCTTAAGCTCCCCAGAGGTACAGTTTGGGGAAGAGTGCATTGCCCACTGGGTGGTGCTGTGAACTCCTTTCCTTTTCCAGAAGACACTGTCCCTGAGAAAAAGTGCTAGCCAGTACAATGTGATTTTCCAGTGTGATTTTCCGTGTTGTCAGAGAGGAAGCGTCAAGAGCCCAGACTCCATGCTGGAAACTTGGCCAGGGCAGAATGTTTACTTGTCCAATTGTCCGGTCTGCTTGAACCCTGGTTATGAAGATCCATTAATGGAGAGTAAGTCCATGAGGAGGAATGTTAAATACCGTTTTCCTCCCTACAAAGTTAAAATGTATTATCAGTGATGTGTTTCTTTGATGATCCTAGTATCATAATAAGCTTACAAGGCATACCTGTGATCCCTCAAAAATAAGTCGAACACAGCTAGGAAACACAAGGGAAATTCCTATATGTGACAAGAATACTATAGGAAAAAATTGAAAAAGTTAATATAAACTTAAAAAATAATAGCACGTAAGATAGGAAGTGTTTGCCACCTTCAAATTATTATAAATTGAGGTCCTAATATGTACAAGAGAAACATGTGGGCCTTCATATATAATACTCCAACCATCCCAACATTTCAATATAGGTAGTATTATCCCCATTTTAGGGTGTTCGAAAAGTCATGACTTAAAAAACCATGACTCAAACAAATATAGAATGAATACATGTCAGGTGTTTTTCTTAACTCATTCATTAATAAGGGAACCAGTAAGATGGTAAAACTGGCTTAAATAGAAGATTTTGAGAAACTGGATATTTATAGACATTTTGAAAAAAGGAATATAGGATCAGATTACTAGGTTAGATACAAAGCTGGTTAATATTTTTGAAGGCAATCAAATCATAACCTGTGGGATTATCTTTTCTACCAGGCAGAAATCTACACATGAACAGACAACTTCCCAGAGTCAGGGCTCTAATCAAATCATAAACAATAAAGTCAAACACACAGAAATTCTCCATGAATTGGTTATTCAACAATGACCCAATATGACATTAAAATCATACATTGTTTTGATTTCCAAGTTTGGGCTATTTTTTCTCAACAAACATAAGGCCCAGAGAGGTAAAAGCCTTGGCAAAAGTTATTACAGTCACAGTTTCAAAACTAGGTGGGACCATGTCCAAAGAGATTCCCACATTTTTGCTCTACAACACGGCATTTTGTATTTTACCCATATAAATACTGCAGCAGGAATGGTTTTAAACAGCATTGTAAACAGTGTCAAAACATCTCTTACCATCAAATATTAAAAAAAAAAAAAACCCACAATCATCCCAGCTTGGTTTTTCATGGACTTACTATTTTTCTTTTGAATGCAAAGAATTTGGTTTAATAATAACATTCAGTTATTTCTTTACATTTTCTTTGTCCATGTCAAAATTTCTCTTATATTCTAACTAGGAAGTGACTGTATTACCTGTGGCCTTGATCCTTCACTAAAAAGGCATTTACGACTTTTCTACTTTCTGACCGATGCCATGTGAGCTGGTAGAGGTAGAAAGTCAATAGTGTCCTTGGAGACCAGCGACTCAGTCTAATGTAGGAGAAGCAGGTGGAATGGAGGGAGAGCCAATGCCTAGAGAGATGAGAGAGGCGGGAGTTTCAGCAGGGTATACTTCAGTTGTTGGCTGGAGAAGGAGCAAAACCTCTCCAGGCAGGTGAGGGGATTGAAGACAACTAGTCTTGACCTGTCACTGAGCTACTTGGAAACCACACAGGAGGACGCCTGGCCAGGTTTCACTGGGGTGGGTTGTCACAGCACCATCTGAAATGAGCTCTTTAGCTCAAAACATATTTTCTAATATTATAAGAAGCATCTTTTGTGAACAGTTTGCAAGAGTGACTTAGCAAACACACACACACACGCACAGAAATAAATAAAATTGTATTTTATTTTCTTCTAGGAAAAGAAAACTCTGCTAGAAAAGAAACTGTCTTTGGAAAGCAAGCTGCTGCAACTCAAATCCAATGCTACATATGCTAAAAGGTTTGCAAATCCTCCTCCTTACTAAAGCAGTTCCTAATACCTTTCCTCTCTGCTGGTCCACTGGCCAATAGCCAGAAGGCTAACACCCTCCAAGGAGACAGGAAGGCTGAAAGGGCAGGACAAAGGGAAATTTCTTAATATTAACAGCCACCAGGTGCCTCCCCTCCCTCCCACTGGGCAGAGTTCCCTGGAGATACTGGGAAACTGGGGCAGGGTTAATCCTCCCGGAGAATGAAGGAGCCTGTCCCTTCCTGTTGACCCTGGGTCCTAAAGAGGATGCTTCCTTCCCCCTGATGCTTCTGATTTTGTTAAAGGGTCTCCGCTATAACCTGCATCAAATTGGCTAGCCCACAAGTGGAACAGTAAGATCCTTTTATGGTGCTCCCCAACTTTGTAGAGAATGAAATACTCTGAATGCATTCTTAGTTCTTCGGACTTATGAATACTCATAATTCACAAGCTGTGACAGTCCTGAGTACGGGGGTGGCATGGATTACTGTTATCACCCAACTGCTGCATGACTTCGCTGCTGTTAGAAAAATTCTCTGGAACATCATGTAATAACTCTTAACACATAAAATTTCATCACTTTTTCCCCCCTTCCCTTCCCTTCTCTACTCATTCTAAGCCTGCCGCTGTTGTTACATGTTCTGTTACAATGTTCAAAGTCAAGCCTATTTTGAGGTCTTATTTTATCCATCTGGAACTATTGCTTCTTAGGATATCAAGCCCTGTTATGAGCCTCAGAATGTATAAATTCTTATTCTCATGTATTTAATAATATATACTCAAACATCCCTCTCTCTTGGTCTTTGATTTTTTTTTTTTCCTGTTTCTCTTTCCTTTCCAATTATCTGTTTTCTCTTCTCATCTCTCAAAAGCTTCTGCCTTCTGTCTGGCTCATATTCTTGTATTGGACCACATCCGCCAAAGTCTAGACCTGGGCTGATCCTGGCAATTGCACATACGTATTCAGAACACACTGGAATACTACTGATATTAATTTACCCATATTCTTCTTTGTGAACAAGCATATAGCCCCAGTAGGTGGCTTTCTAAGACAGTGCCGTGTAACACTGCACATCTCTGTGGAAAATTAAGGAAGTTCTGTGGAAGACACCCATAGGTCTTCAGAATTACTTGCATATACTCATAACTCTAAGTAAATCTTGGATTATGTTGTTGTTGTTGTTGTTATTGTTTCTTCTGAAAGAGACCCTGTCCCTGAGAACTGCTGGCTGGTATAATATGCTTTCCATCTAAAGTCCAGACAATCTGTGTGTGTTTGTTTGTTTTCTTTAAAAATGGTTTTTATTGATAATAGGGTTTTTTGTCAGCCTTTGAGCCCAAAATGTAACCATTTTCAAAACCGAACTGAACTATTCTTTCTGTTCTATTATATATGAGCAGTTGTTATAGGGAATTCTCAGAAAGCTCTTAGGGAGGATTTAGAAATGTCTTGAGGGAAATGGATGTTTTGTGTTTCTAGAAAGGTGTTTGAACATCCAGGCTTATGTAATTTTCATAGATTGTAGGCATCACAAATATTTATCTTGCTTATTATGTCTGTGTGTAGAGGTATTCACTCTGCTAAGTGACAAGAAAATGAAATCAGTAGGAGTCAGGCTCTTTTGGTTAAAGCAATAGAGACTTGGTTAAGCTACCGCAAATAAGAGGATTTCTGGTAGGTGAAGACTGCATAGATACGGCCATAAAGAAGATGCATCTCGTGGGAAGATGGGAGGACCACCCTTTAGCATCTAATGTGTTTTCAAAAACCAGATTATTTTGTGGCTCCTATTCAGTCATGTGTGTTCGTACAGTTTCACTCTTTCTTGCTCTTTGTTTTTCCTGTGTGATTTATGAACTGTTTTCAGTGGTCTTCTCCAGCTGGCTCAAATTCTTTACTTTCCTGTCAAATTGCAGAGGAAAGAGTCTACGGGCCTAATACTACTTCCTGTATTGCGTAGAACGCTCATGTTTGCCAGACCCCTACATTGTCATCTAACCAATGGCCTTTTGGCAGGCACCAACTCCCTCTCCTACAGGTGGCCTTCCCTTACCCCCAAAATAGCCTAGAACTGCTTTTCTGAGCAGGGGGCTCTGGGTGATCAGATTTCCCTCGGGCAGGATGGTGGGTTTGACAGGTGCCATGACTCCCTGCCATTTTGACGAAAAGATTCAGTATGTACTAACCTGGCATTTCTACTATTAAAAAGCATCTCTAAAGATGATGACTTTTAAGTATTTATAATTCAGGAGAAAATGACAGTTCTTTTGCATGTGGCTATGAATATATCATTATATTATGCTAATCCCCACAATTACTTTTAACGAGAGTTGAGAGATTTGGCAGAAGCATCTCATGAAAAACTCCATATCTCCACTACCATCACTATTAACCAACACATGTATTGTGATTTGCTGTTTGTAGAGTAACCCCAGCTACCTTATTTAATTTAGTCCTTTCATCAGCTTTTCAGGGAGGAAACTGAGCTTCTAATTGGTGAAGTGATTATACAGCCTCTCAGAAGTTGTAAGAGCTGGGAGTTTGGGCTCTAGAATTCTCACAGCAGTCCGTGCTCATTCCGCTATAGAAGAGATTTGACCTTTCATTTCTGGAGACCTCCGAGGCTTTCCCTCAGATTGGTTTCCTAATTCCCCTGTGTGTCTAGGAGCAGAAGGCAGTTTCCCAACGTGTCCCTCTGCCCTGTGACATCACAAACACAAAGGTCCATTTTAGAGTTATCCTTTGGAGAAACACAGATTTTCCCTCAGAAAAATCCCTTTTAAAAAAGGATAGCATGATGCCAGAAAACAATGAAATCAAAGCCATCATAACAGTGAGGAGCAGAGGGCCAATATGGCGTGGTTGAATAATGCCGTCCTCTGATGGTGTAAGTTAACCCAAAGATAGATTTGAAAGTATCCTGATGAATGGGTGGAGAGACAGTCCGCCCTTCATTCAATTTCCTTTGACTAAGTGTGTGGCAGACATTGGTCATCAGAGTGATTGAGGGTATGCTTCTTGCCGAGTACTTACGCTACGATCATCCCATATTACTAAAGTCTAAGCCATTTGTTTTCACATGTCTGCAAGTTAAAGACAGGGTGGACTCTCTCTCTTGAACATGAAGGAATCTAAGAGGAAGAATATCAGAAATGGTGCTCTGTTCACTCTCCCACAGTGCTGAATGGAGAGACGATCCTCAATTCCCTTCCCCAAAAGAATAGGGCCAAGATTTTCCTCTCTTGTTGGTGGGCCTTTCCTTGTTTGCTCTCTTTGGCATTTCCAGTACAGACTTTTTCAACTCCACGTCTGGGATATATGAGGCAAAAGAAAACCCAGGGAACTCACCCTTGTGTTGTGCCTTGGGTTGCCAGGTCCTGAGCGGGTCTGCCTTCTCTCCATCTTTCAGAGCCTTCTTGTGTTTGTTCATATATAATCTCTAGGTTTTTGGTTGTACGCGGTGGGAAGGACAGGAGAAACACATCTACGTCTTCCCAAAGTATAAGATTTGCAATTCTATTTTAATTTCAGCATTTACTTCACATTTATATTGAGGCATTGGGAGGCAGAGCAGGAATCAGACATCTGTTAGAAGGGCTTGGTGGCCTTTTCTAGACTTGGCCTTTGTAATGTTTTCTTCCTGCTGGTTTTGTTTTAGTACCTCTTTATTAAGACTGAGTCGCTTTAACAGAAAGATAAAAAGCAGAGATTAAAGGAAGCTCAGGTGGCAGTTTATTTCACTATAGTCTCACATTTAAAAGACCTTAAATGGGTGATTAATTTCATCTTTCTTGAACAATCCTAAGAGAGAATTTCTGCAACTTCTTTTAGTCCCCGTTCTAGTGTACTAATGCAGATAAGTCTGAAAACCCTGTGTTTTCAAGAGTGCTTCTAGAAATTATTTTCTTCCAGCTTGAGACCTATTTCAGATTTCTGTTTATCTACAGTGACTTCTATGGTAATACCATCACAGAATACGTGGGGAAATTTCCTGAGCTTTGTATTTTGAGGAATGTAACATCTACCCCACCCCATCTTTTTCCCTCTGGTCTGAGTTCTGGATCATCATAGGACACAACAAGACCATTATGAATACTCATCTTTAACATTTTTATGAATTTTTAAAGTAATGTTTAGTTTTCTTATGGGCTCCTGAACAGTTGATGAATATTCAAACCCAGCCTGCCTCTGTAAGCCATCCCAAGTTCTTTCTCCTTATTTCCCAGGGAAGTCCTGAGTCTGACTGCTCCCTCCCTACTTCTCTCCTGTTTCCCTCCTCACTGCAGCAGTCTTGAATCTTAGCATCACCAGCCGTGGGGAGGCTTCTGTTTGCTTTCTCTGCTGTTTTGATCTGTATGTCCTCAACTCATTTTGTGTGTGTGTTGTATCTCTAGTTCCTTTCTAATTTTTCTCCTGGGGTGTCCTATGTATTGGTTGGATGCATCCTTATATATTCTGGGTACAATGCCTTTATTAATCATTTGAGTTCCCTTCGTGATTAAAACTGTTTTGAGTTCTTTTGTAAAAAAATCTTTGTCTATTGCATATTCAAGAAAATGTTCTTCTGTTTTATCTTCTGAAAGTCTTTTGGGTCCCCAGTTTTATTTACAATTTACATGAAGTTTATTTTTCTTATGAGTGAGTTCAGGGTTCATTTTCATTTTCTTTTTTTATATGAATGTAGAATTGTCTCAGTACCATTTGTTGAAAGGATCATCCTTTTTATAACATTCTGCAGAATCATCTTTGATACACATCAACTCTGTTGGTCTGTACCTGTGATACATATGTATATGTACAATCAAAGTGGCACAGATATAGTGTAATTAGTTTAGTTAGTCTTCTATTGATGAACACTCAGAGTGTTCTAATTTTTATGCTATGAACAATAATGATCTACATTTTACCTATATTTTGTGTAATTGTACTGTATTTTTATAGCCCGAATTATCTAATTCCACAAGATAAATAAATAATGGCTATCAATATGCAATATTTGTATTTGTGCAAGATTTTCTATGATTTTGTAGAAATTCATTTTTTTCTACAGTAAAGCAAACTGTTTTTAACACTCTCATGCAAAACCAAAAGAGGGAAAAAATTAAAAGACTGTCTTAAATATTGCAAGTTGCCTGCAAATTACTTGGCTTTGAGAGAGAGTATTACATACATTATTGAGCCAACATCAGTGGTTCAGTGCTGGCTATTCAAAGCATGGGTAAGCGTACTCACTGGCAACAACCTGGAGCCTATTGGAAATGCAGGCTTTCAAGCCCTATCCCAGCCTCCTGGATCCGATGTGCATTTTAACAAGATCCCTCATGATTTCATAAGATCGTCCAATGCATATTAAGTTTGAGAAGCAATGTTTCAGTACATGATGTGAAACACAATGCGACTCTCTTTTTTTTCAATGAGAACACGTTCTATAATGTTATATGAGTGTCCACGACCTTTGTAATATTTGTAGAGGCTATAAAAATCAGAATTGCGATTGCATTGGATGTTGGCTACTAATTCTAAAACCGTAATAGCTAAAGAAATAATAATACACTGCTATGTAAAAAGCTCATTTTCCAAAAGCATATTCCCTTATCTCCTAAAATCCACAGTATATTCTTTAAAGTAATACAAGTAGGAATTACTCTATCTGTTACATGGAGGCTGAGAAAGCTGTGTGAGTCCTCTCACCATGCACCCAAGTTTGGTGACCTCACCGTAATGCATGCTGCCTCAAAACTCCAATAATATTGGCAAGAAGAAAATCGTGGCAAGTTAAAAGCTGTAGAATCAATTCCATTTACCTAAATGGAGTTTTGGGAAAGTATGAATAGTCTAAATTCAAACTTTCATCTATCTTTTTTTCACAGTAGTCGACGTGGACTCAAACTATTAGCTGGAATTTAATTTCCTTTTTTTTTTTAATGCCCTATTTACCGGTGGTAGAATTACCCAATGCAGGAATCCAAAATTATAATAGTAGTAGTACTGATAATAATAATAATGAAAGACAAACACAGGCAATCCACAACATACACTAACTCTGTACCATTGGAAATTGGTTTCCCATTTTATGTAAACCTCCATTCCTGGCCCCCCATGTCCTAGCCCCACTACCCTTATGTAATCATGTGGGCATTCTGATGAGGCTGGGTGTGTGGGTGCTTCTAGGCAAGACTGTTTAGTTATGTGAGTGCTTCGTCGGGCTCAATACAGTTTGACTCAACCCCCTCCTGCAGGGAGGGAAGTCACAGATGTCCAGGAGGGAGCTTTGGACGTGAAAGGATATACTCATTCCAGTTCCTGTCTGAGCTCATCAGAGGCTGCTCTGTGGCTGTGATCTTCCGTGTCTTGTGTGGCCTATGGGGCCCCCAGCATCTTTCCCACACGATGTCCAGTAATAGGGTCCCGTGTGAGGAGAGCCCGGCAGCCTAGCTGTAAAAAATGGCTGCACAATGCTTCAGCACATTTTATGTCTCCTTTTCCTTTTGCATTTGCAGTTGCCACAATCTTCGAATGGAGATTTCCGTTCTCCAGGAGCAGATCTCTCATCTGCAGTTTGTGATTCATTCCCAGCATCAGAACCTGCACAGTGTCATCCAGGAGGTCAGATTAATCAAGTGTGTTTCTCTGGTAGATGGTATGTTTACAGTGAGAAGACTGAATACAGGCAGCTTATCTGGACTTTATAAGCAATAAGATTTTTCTCCCCACTGACATTTCCTTTTTATTCCCACGCAACATGACTCTGTTTTCAATGCCTTTTTCGGTCTGTATGCCCACACCTGTAGTGCTCTCAATGAAGATATTTGGGAAATTGTGTTTAACTGTCTTTAGTTGTTTCAGTGATTTTTTTAAAAGGTGTTCTGAGCCAGGTAACATACGCTGTTCTTTAGAATATTTGGGAGATTTGAAGATTCAACCCTTTCTGCGGAAGCAATGATCTGTTTTTATAACCTCACACACAGTAAATTTACTTAGTAGGTGTGTGGGGACTGGGGTGTCTCCTGGCCATTCTTCTCTGGGAACATCCTGGCAGGTGAAAGAGAGGAGGGCATTGTGGTGGTGGCCAGATGGATGGTGGATTGTGAACTCACGTGATTTACTTCGAGAAATCTATTGATCTGGTTTGGGCCTGTGCTTTAGACCTGAAATCAGACCTTCCCTCATTTTTTACTACCTAATACTTGTTTTCCAAAGGAATTCTTTCAAATAATTCCATTGCCTCCCTGGTACAAATGTAATTTGGCTAGGACCTCACCAAAAGGCCAGAGAATTGAGTCATGGCACTTGGGAGCCAGGAAGGACTTAGGGGGCATCCCACATTCTCATTTGACAGATGAGAAAATGGAGGCTCGAAGTGGTTAAGCGACAGAGCTGGTAGAGGCAGAACCAGCCTTAGAATCCGTGGTTTTTCTCTTCCTACTTTGTTCTGGTCATCACCTCAGCCCCCCAGTTCCACGCTGCTTTTCCACAGATGATTTTCTTCCCAAGCAAAGTGGGCTCACCTCATTATGCTGCTGGTTGACCAGATCTCCGCCTTGGGGAGCTTCCTCATTCCAGGCAGTGGCCTTGTGCAATGGCCACCAGCCCCTGCAGCTGCAGTATGAAAGCACTGTGTGCCAGAAATGCAGAAGGATGGCCAGAGCTGCTTTCCACAGGAGGCATGCCCGCTGGATTTGGTTTAAACAGGTTTTCCAAAGATGACAATGTTTAATAGGACTGCCTGCATGCTCTCATCCCCAGGTGCCAATTTGCCCTGCTATTCTCTGTAACCTGCTGAATCCGCTAAGGCTTTGGGATTTAACTTTTGTATTTGATGAATGTCAGTGGACCACAGAAACCTGTGCAGTTCCTCACTTAAGTAACTTCCCTGTTGTCTGACAAGATTTTTCCAATTGTGTTTCCTAATTCTTAGATGGAAGGATTAAAAAATAATTTAAAAGAACAAGATAAAAGAATTGAAAATCTGAAGGAAAAAGTTAACATACTCGAAGCCCAGGTAAGGAGGGAATCTGTTGTATATTGCAGCACGAATGTGAGTGTATGTGAGTGCGTGTGTGTGTATGTGTGTGCTCAGTGTACCTGTGAATGTGTCTGCTGGTGTGCCAGTGTGACACAGTAAGTTTGTATGTGGGCAGGTGTGTGAGTGTGTCCGTGTGTGATTGTGCCTGAGTATCTATATGTGAGTGTACAGCATGTGCCTGTGTGTGTATATGAATGTATTTTTGTGAATGTGTGTGCATGGGCTGCTTCTATGCACAAGAAATTATAGATTTGTGGGAGAGGTACTCCTAATAATTATTGAAGTATTAAACATTACTTCTTAATACTTTATTTTTTTATTTTTTTTTTAAGATTTTATTTATTTATTTGACAGAGAGAGAGACAGCCAGTGAGAGAGGGAACACAGCAGGAGAGTGGGAGATGAAGATGCAGGCTCCCAGCAGAGGAGCCCGTTGTGGGACTTGATCCCGGAACACTGGGATCACGCCCTAAGCCGAAGGCAGACGCTTAACGACTGCGCTACCCAGGCGCCCCAATACTTTAAATATTATTAAATAACTGTTAAAAGTTCGTCCAGGGGCGCCTGGGTGGCACAGCGGTTAAGCGTCTGCCTTCAGCTCAGGGCGTGATCCCAGCGTTATGGGATCGAGCCCCACATCGGGCTCCTCTGCTGTGAGCCTGCTTCTTCCTCTCCCACTCCTCCTGCTTGTGTTCCCTCTCTCTCTGGCTGTCTCTATCTCTGTCGAATAAATAAATAAAATCTTTAAAAAAAAAAAAAGTTCGTCCAGATTTTCCAGAATGCTTGCTCTCCTGGGGGGTAGATAATAACATCTCTCCATGTGGACTTGAATTAGAAGCTCAGCCAAGACCATCTTGGGTGAATTCAGCTCTGGCCAGACAGCTGGGTTTGCTGTCTTAGGTCTTTGTTTCCTTCCCGCCCTGAGATGTCCTCTTTCCTCCTCTGTTATCACTCACACCCACGTGGCTTGCATGCTTTGCCTCAGGGCTCATCCACCTCAGGAAGCCTCTTGTAACTTTCTTATTTTTCCGTGTTTAGAAACACAATGTAACGCTTTATAACTTACTGTGATAAGATGTGCTTTTCTTCCAGCCCACGCCTTCCCCTCTATGCTAGGGAAGCCCTGTATAGGCTTCCAGCTGCGGGCCGGGGCTCGGCAGCGCCCTGCCTCCCGGGAAGAGCAGTGAGGCCACTGAGGCTGGAGCCCCTGACGAGGCCACTGCTGCCTCCCCCAGGGCTCGAGCTGGGGCTCAGTGCCGCCTTCTCTGCCTCTGTCGGGGGCTCATCTCTGACCGCCTGGACCCAGGTGCCTTTTCTACTTCATTCTGTAGTATTTTGACCTCCTGCTTGTCCCCCTGCCACGCTGTCCCGTCCTGTGGAATCAGAGGTGCTCTGATTGCCACCAGACACCTCATCATCCTTGGGGGCTTTTCCTGTCCCCAGGACAGACGAGAGAGATGGGGCACGACCACGCTGCCAGAACCCTGCCACACCTTTTCTCTCACCATTGTGTTCTCTCGGCTTTCCCCAAACAGAAGAAACAAATCATCATAACATGAAGAGGTTGTAAACAGTTTTCCATCTTAAATTTTGTAACCATGGCCCTAGTGTGCCATTTCTCTCTGCCCAGAGGACCCCTGTTCTCTCCACTCTGGAGGGTGAGCCCTTTGAGCCTCAGGCTTTCCTTTGATTTTCACCTTCTTTAGGTTACAAATGGCTGTTTGAGGAAGACAATGCTTGCAGCTCCTTGCAGCTGAAAAATGCAGGGATGGGGGAATAATTGGCTCAAAACTCCTGTCCACTCAAGTGCCCAGTAATGGCTGGTCAGTTTACATCAAGGGGCTCAGGTGATGGGATTCAGACCACATTAGAGCCTCTTCCTCCCAAGAAATGTCCCTACGGGGATTTCCTCACCGCTTTTTGTACTTAGTGGCTTTTTTGGCAAATGGTACTTGATAAAATATTTTTTCTAATGTTAGTTTTGTGTAACTAATATATATTCATTCATTCCATACAAATCAGGAAATATGGATAAGTACGTATAATAAGAAAATCATGCAAGCTTTCCATCTGTGGGTAATCACTCCTCACAGTTGGGTCCAACTGTATTTCTATGGGACTCCATGCGCCTGTTACATACCTGTGTGTATGTATTAAAGATACAGACTATACATGGCATAATATTATGCCTGTTTCATTGTATTTTTAAGCTTCATTCGTCTGTTCACATCATCAATCTTGTCGTTAATTCTGTAAGTACTTATTGAATGGCTACTGTGATGTAGTTTTGGAATTGGCTAAGTTGGGGAAGTGGCTAAGTTTGGGAAAACAATATTGGACAAATGAAACATGAGCTCCACACACTGGAATGGACTGTCTAGAGAGGGAAATGGACCCATAAATGAACATATAACTAGCAATGTTATGGAAGCATTCTGCAAGGAAAGAATAAGATGTTCTGACAGATAACACCTGGAGAGAGGGCTTAGCTTGGTGGGTGGGAAGAAGCTCTCTAAGAAAATGAATTTTAATCTGAGCCTAGTGAAAAATTGGGTGGTAGGGCTTGTCAGGAAGAGGGACAGGGAGCCATTGGGAGTGCTTCTAATCTAAGAGTTGGATGGAATAGCATGGGATGACATTGGAAAGGTAGGAAGGAACTAGATCATAGATCATGCCAAAGAGTTTTTTCTCTATATAACAATATAACAAGAAGTCTTTGCTTACCAATCAGATTACATTTACATTATCTTTCAAAGTAGCCACTACATTGATATATAATAAATTAATTAACTCATCCTTATTGTTGTACGTTAGATTATTTTTCAGTATTGCTTTTGTAAACAGCACTGAATTCAACATATTTATACAAACATCACTGATCATTTGTATATTTCCTTCCTTAAGATAAATTTTTAGAAGTAGAACTGGTAACTCAAAGCATACCCATTTTTCAGGTTTTTGATAGTGTGTTCCCTGGCTCCCAGGGTTCTCATAGATCAATCATCTCCCTCAGCAGCCACAGCCCCACCTGCAGCTGCCTTGGCTCTTGCAGTCAATTTTTTGCTCGCTTTCAGTCCTTTAGTCCTGATATTTCTGATCTTCTCATAGTCTTATTTTTTCCTCTTCACTACTAAGGGATTTTAATACTTAGGAATTCTTTGTTATTATTTTAATAATGTCTAAGAAGGGAGAAATGATAAATGCACATGGTCAGATTCCCTTTTTGGACTGGGAATCTCATTTAAGTCCAAGTTAACATGTAATTCAGGAAGTTTGGTGTGAGGTAGGGATCTAACTTTGTAGTTGTCTCACTTTATTGAGAAGTCTGGCCTTTCTTCATGAATTTGAAATGCCTATTATCCTAGACTGGGTTTTTATGTTGGAAATCTCTTCCAATGGTGTATCTGCCTCTTGGGGCTCCAATGCCCTACTGCTCTGCATATTGCACATTGGTCACACATTTTAATTGGACAGATTGTTATCTGTTTCTGAGCTCACTTCATAATGTTCTAGCCAGACATAGTGAAGTGCCAGCTGTCATCACAGGATGAAGGTATCAATGGTGCTGCTGCTTTTAATCCAATTTTATGTCCCTTAGTTGTATCTGTTTATTTATATCATCCCCAAAACAAATGTTACTGTCCTAAATAGGCTGGCAACTTAACTCTGATTGGTCAGGTAAAATATATTATCCAATTGGCCTTTTGGTCTAATAGTTAGACCAGAACAATGTATTTGTTTCCATTGTACTCTGTTTCTATATTTCCGAGTGCAGCAAATAATTGCTGATTAGCCACTCAGTGTTATATATGAGAAAGCAACAGATTTGTTCCCTTCATGGGAACTTCTAGGTTGGCTGCAGACACTCTGCCGTGATGTGAAAACACCTCTCAGTACTGTCTCAGATTATCTGTACATAGCTCGATTCAAGCCTCTTTTTTTTTTTAATGCTTTCTTTTATAAAAGAGTCTTCAAACAATAGCAGTATCTGATGAATATCTTTATAGTCCCAGAATTTCTTGTCTTCAGTAGATAAATCTTTTCCTTCACAGCAAGGAGTTTTACAATGACCATTGCAGCTTTAAAAAGTCCAAGCCACATCCATTTAATTGATTCATCAAATAGTTTTCTGTATTTAAGATGCACCAGGAAATATTTCAAGTGCTGGGTATATGGGTAATGCACAGAACAGACTGTCCCCAGTCACATCTCACTTATACTTCAATTGAAGATACAGACAATAAATACATAAAAGAGTAAATCAACAACTTAATTAGGGAGGGACAAGTGCTCTGAAAAGTGTAGAATGTGACAATGTGGTAGTTATAGAGTGACGGGAGTAAGGAAGGGCATCTCTAAACCTGTGATATTTGACCAGGTACTTGAATTCAGTGAGTGTTTGAGCCATGGTTAGCCTATTTCTGGTCCGGTCCTAGTCAGTGCTTTATTATGAAGTTCTTAAACTGGGACGATTTGTGCAGGGGTGTACTATCTTGCACTGCAAATTTAAGACCACTGCCTATTTTGGAATCCATTAAATCACAGGGTGAATTGATTCCATTTATGATAAATGGTCGCCCAAGCTTGAACAGCCCATTTAAACACATCACCTGTGTTTCTAAGCCACACAGACAGCATCTTCCACACCAAAAACATCCATCTCTTTTTATGCATGCTACAAGCTTCATTTTATTTAATCCTCAAAACTACTCTGGGAGAAAGTTATTATTTGTTACATTTTGTAAGTGATTAAACTGAGATCCAGAGAAGTTAAACTCGTTCAGAATCACTCGAGTCTTATTGTCTTGAAATCATATGCTCCCCTCCCCCCATCGCCACCAGAAAGTCTATTTATTGAAGTGATTAAATAAGTGTGTGTTGAGGGGGTAAGTGTGTATGTGCATGTGCATAAGTACAGAAATGAAGAGTTATTAAATTTGCCTGACCAGTTATATTGATTTTAGTCATTGTCACAGTTACTGTATTGCAGTGTTTTCCATTTTCCAGTGTTTTGCGTCATGGTAACAAATACTTTTTTTTGTGGATCTCTTTCTATCCTAGCAGGGTTTTTTCCCCTCTCCACAAGGGAGATATATTCACCCATATAACTCTATCCTTTAAAACAACAACAACAAGAACAGCTTCAAGGTTTTTAAGACTTTAAAAAATGTCACCGGAAAATTTCTGCTTGACTCTACCAAAATTATTTACTTTTCTTTCTACTTTTGCCATATCTTTGTCACCATCATTTTCATCTCTGACATTCCTCTCACATTTCATGCATTTCTGGTTTCCTCACTAATGACCTGATGATATAGAAATGCATCATCAGAAATTTCTCCATTTTCTAAACATTGAAGATTATCTTATTTTATATACTCACCGTGATCCCTAAAATTTAATTTAATTAGAATGTGTTGATAGAGGGGCGCCTGGGTGGCACAGCGGTTAAGCGTCTGCCTTCGGCTCAGGGCGTGATCCCGGCGTTATGGGATCGAGCCCCACATCAGGCTCCTTCTCTATGAGCCTGCTTCTTCCTCTCCCACTCCCCCTGCTTGTGTTCCCTCTCTCGCTGGCTGTCTCTATCTCTGTCTAATAAATAAATAAAATCTTTAAAAAAAAAAAAAAAGAATGTGTTGATAGAAAGGATGCAAAAATTAGGTTCTTTTGGAGAACGATGTCAATAAACTATCCTTGGATAGTCATCATAATGGTAGACATATTCTGGTCAGTGATTTGTAGTTTTGTAAAGTAATGATGCAATAAAACTCCTGGATATGGCTGTTCTAATTAAAGGAAAAACTGTGGAAGTCCATGAATCAAAAATAAATACCTAAATCTAGTAGCTGAAATAAATCAGTATGAAAGTTGAGATAAATGAACATAAAGACAGTCTAACATGTTAACCTCGTGCTTTTGTATTGTTTGAGGCTCAGCAACTTGAGAAACTAGGAGTTTCTTTTGGAAAAACTCCCAATAGCCTTTACGTAATTGTCCAGCCTGGATTATTTTTATTCCCATATTCATTGTCGTCGTGATGTTGTGATTCATATCGCTTCCCAACTTGTAGAGTATTGTATAGAGTGGAGTTTTTCTTAGCAACATACTTGGCCTGTGATATGTGCCTACACTTGTTTGGAGTGCATGTTAGCTTTATCTCCATTATACAAGGAACATGTTTATTATCAATTTATCAGATCTGAAGTACATTTCCTACATGAGACTTAAGTGCTTAACTCTTGAAACATCACAGCGAAATGATCATTGTGCTTGAAGACTTTTGCTCCATTTTTTAGTTATTATGCAGTACAGATGCGGAGGAATAAGAAGGGTCAAAAGCCACATCTTGTCTCTGCTTTCCGTACTCCAGTAGTTCATCTTTGCGGCACATTAAAATCACCTGTGGAGCCTTGAAAACTTTTTTTAAAAGATTCTATTTGTTTATGTTATTCTAGAAGGAGGGTGGGGGAGGGGCAGAGGTCTCAAGCAGATTCTCAGCTGAGCATGGAGCCAGATGCAGGGTTCAAGCCCACAACCCTGAGATTATGATCTGAGCTGAAACCAAGAGTTTAAACCGACTGAGCCACCCAGGTGCCCCCTGAGTCTTGAAAAGTTTTGAACCCAAACTACAACCAAGGTAAATAGAATCTCTGGGGTGAGACTCTAATATAAGCAGATTTTAAATCCCCCCAGATAGGGATGCCTAGGTGGCTCAGTCCTTTAAGTGTCTGCCTTCAGCTTAGGTCATGATCCCAGGGTCCTGGGATCGAGTCGTGCTCCTTGCTCACCAGGGAGCCTGCTCCTCTGTCTCCCTCTGTTGCTTCCCCTGCTTGAGCTCTCTCCTTCTCTCCCTCTTTCTCTCTCCCTCTCTCTCTAATAAATAAATAAAATCTTAAAAAAAGAAGTTTTAAATCTCCCCAGATAATTCCAATATGCAACCAACACAGAAAACCAGTCCAGTGGTTCTCAAACTTGAGCAGATGTTAGAATCAACTAGTGAGCTTCTTAAAACACATCCCTTGGCCACCCTGGGTTTCTCAGTAGGTCTTGCTGGAGACTGAGGATCTGTAGTTCTAGCAGATTCCTAGGTGATGCTGATATTGCTGATATCCCAAGATCACACCTTAAGAACTGTTGCCTTAGTCTTTTTCCCCCTTCTTTTCCACCTAGACCATTTCACTTTGTCTTCAGGGTCCAGGTGAAATCTTGTGTATGAAAATGTTACACGTTATTCTAGTCACACTGATTTCTGTTATACCTTTTATGTAGTAATTAATTACCTACTGCCTATGGCATCTCCTGAACTGCTTTTATTTGTTTTTATTTTTTTAATGTTCCATGTTTGTTTTATCACCTCCACTCTACTGTGCATCCTGTGCACTGGAGGGAAAGATCCAGGCTCTCTTGGGCTTCTTCACATTCACTGTGCTACTGGCTTAGTGCCGGAGACATGGCAGAGATTGACTAACTGGATGGATGGATGGATGGATGGATGGATGGATGGATGGATGGATGCAGTAGATTAATTGTTGGTTAATTTCCTGACAGTTCACTTTTCTCTGTTTCATATTTATCAGATCTGAAATCCCTTTAGAAATCATTGAATCTCTGTGTCCTCCTGGGGCTCACTATTTACTTATTTGTAATATAAGGAGGCTGAGCTAATTCCTCTGGTTATAGAAAAATAACATCTTGCAGGGCAAAGAACATGGGATTTGAAGTCAGGCCTGCATGAAGCCTGCACATTTAGACAGAATGGGTTATCAGAAACAAGTTACCTGAAGAATTTGAGCTTTGCCAGCCTTATTTCTTTAATATGCATAAGAGTAAAAGTGATCAAAGAAGAGATGTATGGAAAGCACCTGGCATTTGCTAGGCACTCATAATTATGAACTCTCTTGCTTCCATCAAAATTCTAACATCTATTTCCCTAAACCATGCATTTTGGTGTTGGTTTACTTCAAACCATCTGGTGGCCTTTTAGGAAATACCTTCAATTATATGACACCTTAACTCCTTAGTTTCCTACGAGGGATCAGAGCTGGAGTGTTACTGTTCTTTTAAAGCCACAGGTCCACCTGTCAGCCTCCCACCCAGCTACCTTTCAGTCCCAGCCCCTGCTATACTGGTGTATCCTTTAAACACCTCTGACCTGCCAGTGCGGCCCACTGACAACTCCACCTTGGGCATGATGCTTTGCTGTTTTAAGTCTCATGTTGCAAATTTGTGAAATGAATGTGCTTGGTGTGGCCGTGCTGTAGAGGAAGGATTGGCTCTGGGCTGGGAGGACCCGACTCTGAACCTGAGTTCTGCCATGAACAAAATGTTGGGCACTTAAGCTCTTTGGATCTCAGTTTTTAGCTATAAAAATGGTACTTGGACTAGAAAACCATAACCAACTGTCTGTAAGTCTTAAAATCTGTGCCGGACACTGAGCTGAGTACATATTAATATCTAATTTCAGAACCTATGAAGAAGAGACTATGATTCTTTCATTCTATCTATCATCTATCAGATGAGGAAATTGGGCTCAAAGAGGTTAGGTAACTAAGGGAGGTCACATAGATACTGAGTGGCTAGGATTTGTACTGAGAACTTAAACTCTTGCCTTCCTTATTATCAGCCATTGCATTATCTCCTAGAATTATGAGAGTGCTTCCAGATTTAAAATCTTATGATCATATGAGATTTGTTTCTTCCAACAACTAATAGACGATAGGCAAGATGTGTATCATTTATCACTAGCATAGAGATCAGGAAACTGAGGCTGCAGTGAGAAAATTGAGGCTAAAAATGCCATGAACTATATAGCAAAGAACAGATGGTACTTATTTTCAAGGAGTTTATAATCAAGAGATTGCACAAGAACGACAAACGTAATCGATATCGTGGGTGTCTTTAACAAGGTTCTTTAACAAAGTTATTTTATGAAGTTCTTTGCATCTGCCTATGAAAAACAAACTGCAAAACTGAACATAGTTCAGCTGTTAAATTTCAGAAGCTAATATAGACTACTCCATTTTAATCCCTTTGAAAATTATGCACTTTTCAAGGTGCGTTTGTAATTTCAGAGGTAGTAAGGACTCTCAACTGGCTACATTCTGTGTTCTAATAGATTGACTGAAACAACAAGCTTACTGCCAAGGAACGCTGTGGGTGGTGGGCCGATCAGAGGCATTGAGCGTGTGGCTAATGTGCTAGCTGTGTGATCTCTGCACATTTTTTTTTCAACTGTAGAATAAAGAACTAAAAACCAAGGTGGCACTTTGGTCTGAAATGCCTAGGACAACTGTATCTAAGGCTGTCTCTACAAGGTAAGGCTTTGACTACCCACCGCCATCTGCCTTCCCAGCTTCTGTTGGACATTCATTCATGAGTGTTGACATTTATCCCACTTGAGAGATGTTCCAGTCTATTAATACTTATGTAATAATGGGTTTACCATGTTTCCTAGTTCTTGAGAATAAGACCTGTGTTACTTGTTCATCATTGAACCCTCAAAGCCTAACATAGAAATACTTACTGAATAAGTGAGTGAATAAAGTCAGGTATCTTTTCTTGCTTTGTGCCATAAAACAAGCCTAGTCTTGGCTTCAACACTTTCTCCAAGCAGCACACATCATTTCTTCTCTATTCTCCTTGTTTCTCCATTAACTCCTGGTTCTGTAGCATTGATGAGCAAATTAATTATAAATCGTTTGTATTTATTTAAATGTCCACATCTGTATCTCAAACCAGGTAGATTGTCAATGTCAAGAAGGCAGGAATAGTTCCTTGTATTTCATTTCACTTCCTGCCTTGCTAAGGGCAAGTGTCTTCAGTAACTACCTAATAATGACTGAATCAAGCAATGATAATGGCCCACGACAGCAATCAAAATGGTGGTTGAAACCATCAAAGTCACTTTCTAATGGTGACAGAATCTGAAATGACAAGTTGTTAAAAAAAAAAAAAAACAACTTCTGGGCTCAACTCTTATTTCCATAATACTCTATGAAATTATCATTTAAAAGAAAACATAGTCTGTAATTACATGAATCATTTAAAAAGTGATTAAAAACTTCCTGTTCTAGCAGCTTTTGAATTTCCCAGTCTAGTCCCTCTAGGGCAAACCTGTTTTCTGAAACTCTCCTGGGCGCAGTGCCTGAGGTAGAAATCAGGCCTGCTTTCATCAGCATCAGTCCAGGAAATCAGGTAGGTCCATCTCCCTCTTCCGAATTCCCTGCAGCCCTGCTTCACTTTGCTAATGATACATGTAATTAGAGATGAGATGGAGCTATTCTCAATCGAGTCTTCTGGAATCGTTGGGCTCCTGGATGCTAAGTTATCAACTTTTTGGCCACTGGCTCTGCAACTTCCAATAAAGAAAAGAAATTAAGCCCCAGAAAGATTAAAGGAGGAAGTGAAATACCCACGTTTCAGAAGCAGTGAGAAAGTAGTCACTTCAGTGGAGGAAGAAATGAAGTGTCCAGAATAGAAGGGCAAGCATGACCTTCCAAGGGAAAGGAAGGTGACTGCTTTTTTATTGCCTCACCAGATACCAGTCCCCTTGGGTGGTGAAGCATGGTGGCCCTCCTCAGCTGTTCTGACCCTGTAGGGAGTGCAGCCAGAGTGGAGTAGAGGACGGACAAACTGGTTGTCTCTATATTGTAACCTCTCCAATATGGAATGTGGATACTCGGTACAGAGGGAAGGTGCTGGAAAGAATGTCTTCTACCGCTAATTCTTTAGCTGTACTAAATTAATTGTTAAAGTGTTTTAGTTTTAAAGGTTTTTTTTACTTCCTATGGCTTGGTAGATCTCATCCCTATAAAATGAAATATGGCCAATTGGCTGCTTTGAGAACGTAAGCGGTAGTATGATTTGGGAAGTCTGGGTTCGCCTATATGCAATGGAATTATAACTCAAGGGAGAGACTGGAGTAGAAAAGTAGCTGTTGGGGGGGGTCATGTAATTTAAAGATTAATCCAGGCAAATCTCTTTTAATCACCCATAAAATATCGTTCTGTCTCTCTCAGTAAGTACATAAAGCAAAGTGTTTCCCTTGAGCATTAGAGATATTTCTTGAACACCAGAAGAAGTGTTTGCTGGAGGTTCGGGGTCATGTCCTTCGACAACAACAACAGAGCACATACAGAAGCGTGTGTGTGTGTACACATATATATACATACACATATATTTTTTAAATACTAGAATCACACAGTGAGGAGAAAGTTCAGACTGAGAAGCCTACAGAACTAAAACGTCCTGGCAGAAGGGTTGATTTGCTTCCTGTCTCCAAGTCACAGCAGTGCAGTCTTCACTGTGGAACGGCAGATACAGGCTCTCATCCTCTCTTCCCTCCCCTCAGTCTTCCTCACTCTTGTCCTACTACAACTAGCTGAACTGACGTAAGTTCGAGGCTTCGGCATGTGATTCTAGTACGTCTCATGGGGAATTAGAATCAGCCAATTAACCATGATATCTCTTAGATTAAAGCAATTAGTTCAGATGTGGTAGTAGAGCGGTGGAGATGGTAATGGTGATGATACAGCAATTATATCACTGAAATTTAATGTGCTTGATTTCGATAACTGTATGGTCTTTTCTACAGTGAATTGAAGACAGTCGACACTACGCCCTATTTGATGTTGATTAGGCTCCGGAAATGAGCTGGCTGGCGAAGATCTGAATGAGAAAGATTGCTACGGGTCTTATTTATTCCTTGAAACACAGCCGAAACTTGCATGTTAAAATGGCTCGATGCCAGTATTCAATGGAACTTACTGTACACCAACAGCTTTGCAGGAAGATGACATTCCAGAAAATCAAACAAATATATATTCAAGGGAAGGAACTCTTTCTTCAAAATGTACTGAATGGGTGAAGAGACCAGGGGCTTTCAATGGAAGATAAATTTTGCTTTAAACTTAAAAAAAGATCTGAATCATTTTTGCAGATTTTTGCTGAAGGGAGGTCCTTAAAGTTGACCTTTTGAGAGTGGTTTTTATGTATATAAATGGAAGAGTGTGTGTGTATGAGTAAATGATATATTTTAAAGTTAACTTTGGATAATAAAAAATATCTTAACATGAATTTATAAATTCATCTCCTGACCCAGGGTTTGTGGGAGAGTTAGTCTCTACTGCATTATGGGCCGGAAAAGGAGTAGGTTCTTTTTAGCTAATTCCCCAACCCACATAACCCTCCAAAGCTGAGCATCATGGTGTCTCACCACACCTTAGCAAGCCATTGTTCTTCAGTTGGAATTGAAAATTGGTTGCTAGAGACAACCCACAAATAAGCACAAAGAAATGGAACTTGCGACTCTGGCTTTGTGACTAATTTTCTTTTCAAGATTCTTATATTATCTAGGAAAATATCTGGAGGGAAGAATAGAAACACAATGCTGTCAGCCCATACCTCCATAAAAATGTGTATATTATGGTTTAGAGGAACAGTGGCTGCTGTCTGCAGTCAGGAAGACTCTGAATTCATGAACTGGAATGAAATATCCAGTGCTTTTGTGAAACCATATTTACATTTTGATACGGGCATTCATCACAGGTGGAGTTTGTGATTGCTATGAGGAAAACCAGACTCTAATTTGTAGAAAGGCAAACAAGCTGACACTCAGAAGAGAACACACTTGAACTAAAGGAATAATGGGCAGCCTTAGCCCCACTGAAGGGTGAATTACTTGAAAGCCTTTTGATCATCCTGTCTGGTCTATGACTGTAAACATTTTCTCAGGGGAGATGCTGGAAGCCTTTTGATGTGGAATGTGAAATATCAGTATTATCTATGAAGTATTTAAAAATACAGATGAGATAATGTATTTATAAATTCACCAAAGTACTGTAATCCTTGAAATGTTGCATAGCTGTATGTGTGCATTTCATGCTTCACATTTTTATTGCTTGCTTATTTTTCAAATGTAGATATCTAATAACATTTATGGCACTGTTCCTATACCAGAAAAAATTCTAAGTACTTTACCTGTATTAATTACTTTAATCTTCCCAACAGGCCTCAAAAGCAAGTCATATTCTTACCCTATCTTCCAGGGGTGGATACTGTGAGGTCCAGGAATTTACCCTGCTGCTAACCATGGAGCAAGGATTTGGACCTCTGACCTGGACATCAATAGTCCTTCTATCTGTTCACTTGGTGGTCTGAGAGATTGCCACACTATAGAAATACCTTTCTTTTTCCTACTTTAACAAGCACACCTTCCTTGTTGGAAGTTATCCTTGTTGGCTTCCTTGTTGCATTATCCCATGAATGACAGTCAGAAACGACCCTGACTCATAAAGTAAATATTTTGCTGCAATTAAGTTGGCCTTTCACCTGTTGGATAACCCTCATGAGAACTTAGTTCAGAAAAACTTCCCTGCTAAAAATCTAATTCTACATTTATGATCATGACTTTATGCCACATGGAAGATTTTTCGGTAGTATATTTTCCGGCACATTTGTAGGGAGATTGGGATCATGAACTCTGTCAAGCGTTTGCAGTGTGGTAGGCGAATTCACCTTTCACCTGGAGATCACTCAGGGTTCCTTTTACACCCAATCACCATACTGGATGGTAATAAATATGAGAGTTTGGAATGGATCCATCTAACTGAGCTAACAACTAGAATGATTCCCATTTAGAATAATGTATCCTAGAGTCAAAAATGGGAAGACACTGTTGGGTTTCATTTAGGTTTAATGCTGCTCATTTTTGTGTTTGTTTTTTTTTAAAGATTTTATTTTATTTTATTTTTAAAGATTTTATTTATTTATTTGACAGAGAGAGAGACAGCCAGCGAGAGAGGGAACACAAGCAGGGGGAGCGGGAGAGGAAGAAGCAGGCTCCCAGTGGAGGAGCCCGATGTGGGGCTCGATCCCAGAATGCCGGGATCACGCCCTGAGCTGAAGGCAGACGCTTATCCGCTGTGCCACCCAGGCGCCCCAATGCTGCTCACTTTTGAACGTGGAAGTATCATTGGACGTTGACACAGATAGGACCTGCTCATATGTTCTCCACATTCACCCTGAAATGGTCTTTGGATTTCCTGAGAATAAGAACAAGCAGTTTCAGAAACTTAAAAAGGTCTGGACTCTTCAAATACAGAAGTATCTTTTAGTAGTATCAGCAATATCATTTATTTGTCATACGTGAATTATGTCCTATATCTTTATTGTTTCAGCTTTTATCATTTGGAATGTTCTTTGAATAAATATTTCTGAGTGATAAAACAAATGATCACAGTGGAGAATAAAAAGCATTAACCTAAAAGTACCACACGAGAAATACAGGAAAAGAAACACCAGTTCAGTTGTAGTCTAAATAATTGTACTTATTATTATTCTAATCAATATATTAAATAAGAAGCTCTGAGGTGGACCTTGAAGTGAATACACGAAGGTGGAAAATAAAAGGAAACTTAGTTTCTCTTTGATTATGTATTGTTACAAATTATCATTAATTAAACAGCAACAAAAAGAAATGTTAAAATGATTGGTATAATACATATATCCTTTGAATAATTGCTTATGGTATGCTTTGCAATAAATTGATATCACATTTTGTTTATTTTTTGTTCTTATTTGTTACATGAAAATTATTATGAATAAGTGAACTAAGTTATTTTTATTTGATTGTTCATGACAATATAACCCATAATAAATGGATTGTTTTTGCCAGTGAACGGATATTTAGATAGCTCCCTAAATTTTTCTGTTAGTTTCCCCAGGATCCAAATTAATGGAAAAAGTTATCTATTAAGTTTTTATTCTGAATTTGAAAAAATAGTAGCATTATTATAAAATTAACAAACACACTTCTCAAACATTTTCATATTTCTTTATTTTGAAAATCTTTGCCTCTCCTCTGAGCTGGGAATAATTACAGAATCTTCATCAAGCCTGAAGTAGGGACCCAATCCATGAAGAACTGAAAATTCCTTCAACTAATGTCATCATTATCATAGCACTTCCTCCCTTCGGTACTTCCTTCCTTCTTTAATTTTTTTAGTGGGAAATATTAACGATGCAATAAAGATTTAAATAATCATTGCTTTGTTATTATTAAAGTATATACTTATAAATGTTAAAAATTGAACTAGAATTACAGAAAATTGGGATTTATCCTACACATGCAAGGTTGGTTTATCATTTGAAAATCAATGTAATTAACCATATATACATCATAAAGAAGAAAAACCATATAATTGTTTTAATAAGTGAAGAAAAGTATTTAACAAAAGTCAGCACTCATTTATAATAAAAACTCAGCAATCTGGGAATAAGAAATTTTATCATTCTGATAAAGAGCTTTACAAAAAAGCCTTCAGTCAATATAACTAATGGTGAAAGACTATTGCTAAAATATTTGCTCTCACTACTTTTCTTAAACATTATATTGTAAGTCCTAGCCATTGAAATATGTCAAGAAAAAGAAAAAGGAAGAAACAGCATACAGATTGGAAAGGAAAACTATTGTTGCTCATATAATTGTTGATTTAGAAAACTTCAGTGAATCTACCAAACAGCTACTGGAGCTAATAAATAAAATCAACAAGGTCACAGATCACAAAGTTAAAATACAAAACCCAACATATTAACAGTTTGGTTTTGGTGAAAACGTAAGACAAATATATAAGTGAATGGAAAGGAGAATCCATAAATAGACCCATCTATGTGATTCATTTTCGACAGAGGCCATCGAAAGGAGGCAGGAAATTCGTCCAAATGGTGCTGAAAATAGTACAAGTTTTGTATGTGAAAAAAAATAGCATTAATTCTTTTCTCACACAATATATAATAATTAACCTGAAATGGACAATATACCTAAATGTAAAGCTAAAACGATAAAATTTCTAGAAGATAGTCAAGATACTTACATAGTCTACAAAGAGCACACCATAAAAGAAAAAAATTTATAATTGAACTTGATTAAAATTCAAATACTTTGCTCTTTGAAAGACACTACTAAACAAATTTTAAAAAGAATGGGTGAAAATATTCACATGTACAGGATTTGTATTCAGAATATATAAAGAAATTTTAAAACATAATAACGAGAAGACAAACCAATAAAAAATATTGGCAAAAATGTTTGGAGAGTCACTCCATAAAACAAGATAGACAAATTACAAATACACACATGAAAGGATGCTTAATTCATTAGTTATCAGGGAATGCAAATGAATACCCCTAAGAAATAAGCATCGAACATACCATTAGAACAGTGAAAATAAAAAGACTGGCCTTATTGAGTGTGTGGAGCAACCAAATTATGTGCTAAAAATGGTACAAGCACTTCAGGAAACAGGTTGTTTCTTTAAAAGTTAACTTTTAAACAGGTGATGACATCACATGTTTCATATAACATCGTTATATGAAAATAACAACGTTGTTGAACAACACCTGCCATATGACCTCCATTCTTCGTTTTTTTTACCCAAGAGAAACAACAGCTTCTGTCCACATTAACAAGGTGTATCTGAATTTTCATGGCACCTTTGTTTGTAATAGCCAAAAACTAAAAACAAAACAGATGTCCATTAACAGGTGAACAGGTAAACAAAATGCAGTACATCCATACTTCGGAATATAACGACAATAAAAAACAAAAAGCACAAACAAATGTATACAACAATGGATAAACTTCACATCATTATACTCAGTGAAAGAATCTAGAGGAATCTGCGGTGTGTTTCCACAGTGATAGAGAACAAATCAGTATTTCCCTGGGGACACGAGGAGAGAGAAAGAGTGCATGGGAGTACAGAGAAACACAGGGACAGAGTAGAAATGTCCGGTGTGTTGATATGGGTGATGTCATGGATGTGTTCCATGACAAAAATCAATACTTTGTACAATTTAAATATTTACTTCAATAAAGTAAAAAAAATTAACACTATGTTATCCTAAGCCACCTAATCAGGTTTTCACACAGGATTCAATCATTTTTTTCTTTCAACAAATATTGATTGAGTGCTATTTGCCAGGCACTGTTCTAGATGCCAGGGCTATGACAGTGGAGAGAGAAGAGGGCATGCGTGTGTCAGGGAAGAAAGAAAAAGGAAGTCTTTACCTTCACATAAATATATTCTAGGGACAAAAAACAGAAAATAAAGTCAGAGATGTCCCATGGACTATGAAGAAAAATAAAGCAGAACACAAGGGTCAGAAGTTACCAGGGCGGAAGGTTTGTGGTTGCAATTTAAAACTGGGTGATAATTTTTTTTTAAAGACTTTATTTATTTATTCGGCAGAGACAGAGACAGCCAGCGAGAGAGGGAACACAAGCAGGGGGAGTGGGAGAGGAAGAAGCAGGCTCATAGCAGAGAAGCCTGATGTGGGACTCGATCCCATAACGCCGGGATCACGCCCTGAGCGTGAAGGCAGACGCTTAACCGCTGTGCCACACAGGAGCCCCTGAAACTGGGTGATAATTTTAAATGTGTTAACTATGGATTGGTAATTTAAATACAATAGTCATTTTATTTTTTTTTTAAAGATTTTATTTATTTGTCAGAGAGAGAGCACAAGCAGGGGGAGCAGCAGGCAGAGGGAGAAGTAGGCTCCCTGCTGAGCAAGGAGCCTGATGGGAGACTCAGTCCCAGGACCCTGGGATCATGACCTGAGCCGAAGGCAGATGCTTAACAGACTGAAGCACCCAGGCGCCCCAGGACAGTTATTTTAAATAAGACCTCTCTCTTTAAAGAAAAATTTAAGCAAAGACAGGAAGAAGGCTAGGAAAGTGACCAAATGAGAATGTTATTTGGAGGAGGGGTGCAGGAAGAGGCAAGCACAAGTGCCCAGGCTCCAGAGGATAGGCAGACCAGGCATGCCCCAGAATAGCCAGGACATCAAGGAAGCTGGACTGGCAAGTGAAGAATAAGTCCCAATATTGTCTAAATCATTTTCCATGCAACATATTCTTTCACGTTTCCTTTGTAAAAAATCATTTCTTTTGTTCGAATAATAAATTATCCTTCTAGTTCTTTGAATTCTGAGCATGCTAAGCTAATCAATCTGTATCTCGGTTCTTGTTTGTCTATGTTTTCCTAACATACTGAGAAAGCCCACGTTTTCTGGAAGGCACAGTGAAGGGAAAACTGCTCTTAAAACGTTCAGCTGAGTGGTCTTATTTTGACCCTACGCTCTTTGCCTGGAGGACTCATGAGGAACTGCTGTTGGAAGTCAAGGGAGAAGAGGGTCCAGGAAGTTAGGTAATGTGTATTCATAATCCAATAATGAACTAGCACGACTCCAAATCACTCTTTCTGCTTCATTTTTTTCATCAGTGAATGAGTCATGATATAAAATTCTCTGGAGAATCAAGCAAACAGATTGAAGTTGCTATTAACCTTGCTGCTGCTTTTTTGTTTTTTTTTAATCTTTTTGGTAAAGAAGTCATTTTCTCAGAGACCTACAAAAATGATTTAAAGCTTTGATAATTTCAACAATCAGATTATTTTCACAAAATATTTCTAATACCTATATTATCACCTTAGTCAAATTATAATTTGTGTATTGGTTTTGTAAAGCATAACGTAAGTCACCTGAATGAGTTTTTAACAGAAAAGCAATGTTTGCATTCTTAGAATTTTATTTTATTTTTCAAGATTTATTTATTTGAGACAGAGAGCACAAGAAGGGGAAGTGGCAGAGGGAGAGGGATAGGGGAAGCAGACTCCCCACTGAGCACAGATCCTGAGCTCCTTCCCAGTACCCTGATCATGACCTGAGCCAAAACCAAGTGTGGGACGCTTAACCGACTGAGACACCCAGGTGCCCCTAGAATTAGAAGTTTATGTTAGAAATGAAAGTGTTCTTGGTATAGAGGGCAGTGAATAATCCAAATACCTTACATACAGTTTTTAAAAGATTTCTCTTTTCCTCATTAATGACAATGAATGTCAAGGTCGACTTTTCCCCCCCCTCAATATGGAGGCTGCTATGACTATTTAAGAATCCTGTAAAACCATTAGGAAAAGCAAGTCCTTAATGACTTGTCATAAATTATTTAAGACGAACCCAGGGAGTAAAAGATTCTGCGTATGTGAAACAGCATTATTGTTACCAGGGAGAAAAGTTGGAAGCATGGTGCCAAGCATTTATTTGCTTACAGTGGGAGAGCTGTTTATCTTTAAATTAAAAACTCATCATTATCTTGGCAAAGACTATCTAAGTAACATATGGAATGAGAGCGACTCTGGGAACACGGCAGCCTTTGCAAATGAACATTTAAAAGGAAGCTGTATGGTTGTGGTCTTGAATTGGCCTTGAACATCCATCCTTTCACCGGTCTGGGACTAAGGAAGTTACCATCCCTGCCTCAGCATTTCATTATGGGGAAGAAAAAGGTTATAATATACTGAGGTGCTTATGTATCATAAAATAGTTTAACACGTTAACTGTTAATTTTATACCTATACCCTTCGAAATTATTAGAACACTTTCCTTGCAAAGCCCAGTCTATAAACAAATAATAAATGAAAAATTTTAGAGAGATGGATACAAATCACTTGGCTAAATCCAAATACCTATTTCCTAGTTCCTCAAGGGTACCACTTTAAATGTAAAACAAGTTCCATGTTGAAACGGATTTAACATTCAACTTCAACACAGAAATAAGTTTGCTTTGAGTCCACAAAATAATTGATAAAAATGCATTTTTTATTGAAAAATGTGCAGAAACAATCACTGAATACAGTTCGCCACCGTAGTATTCAAACCCAGACACCACAAAATCATTAGATGCTATGATTTCTGAAGCCACTGGAACTTTGGTACAACAAAATAATGATCTAACAGTGTTTGTCGGGCACCACAGTATACTCAGGGGCACACAGAATAAAAACTCATGTTTAAGGTTTTAATTTACATTCATAGCACTAGACAAAACAGGTCTGTGGAGATGACAGAACAATCAAAAGTGCTTAGCCTAAAAATGAGCGGAGTATCACTTCAAGGTAGACTGTCGGAATACGGTGAAGCACTTCAGGGTTACGGTAGAACATTGTCTATTTTTAACACATTAAGCAGGATAACTTATTTCTCTTAGATAATTTCAGATGCAGTCAGATCTTTTACAAGGCGATGGACACAAAAGCCCTACTTGTACAAGGAGGATTTGACCAAGTTGTAAAACACTATCTAGAATGCAATTGGACTCCTTGGAAGAAATACCAGATGACATACAAAATGAAATAGAACTCATATTTTTCAATAACTTGAGATATATTAAACATTTTCAATCAAATACAATGACCTCAAGTTGCTAACCATTGATAGTTTCCAATTCCCCCTCCTAAAATTAGTGTTTTGCCCCTGCTATGTAATTTCTCCTCACAAGTGGTTTAAATTACTATAATTTTTTATTATGCTTAGCTTGTGATAATAGTGCCTGTTTATGAAATGGAACATAATTCACAAACCAATTTTTTAGATTCTCCTTTGAGCCTGACATGAACCCTATGGGGCACACAGGGTTTATAAACTCCATATGAGGAGAAGCCACTAAGATATTTAATGACACACTCACGGTCCCCAAATTGTTCTTTCTGGCCACTTTCCTTTCTATAATACTAAGCTTCCCCTCAAAGAGCATTTGGGAGAATAACCTGGAGAATAAAAGAGTAAATATAAGAATATGTTCATAGTTCACTAGGGACAGACACCATTTTGATGTTCCAGCAGACATAAGGACAAGAGCCATTGATTAAATAAGGGATCCATTAAGTTAAAGACAGACATGCCTGCTTCTACAAAATTTGCTAATGATGCTTAAAGACTAAGTCAGCTGAGGGATATTAGCCATGATTTCCACACCTGTTGGAAAGAAAAGGAACCAGGAAACAAATTCAAATGACTCGATCCAAAGATGATTCCTTTGTATATTTTTTTCTCCAAAAGCTGACACCCTTTTAAATAACCCCCCTATTTTGTTGCTAATATTTTTGCTTGTTTTTTGTTCTTTCTCTATATGAAGCTGGAAAATAACCACACGCTGTTGGTAAAAGGTGTGCAAAGAAGCATCTTTGTGATTCTACTCCTTGAAAAAGTAGTCAAAGTGCAATTTATGAGAAAATTAAATTCAGACAGAGCAAACAAAATGTTTCAAAGTTTCCCACATTTTGATGCCACTAATGAAATATTTGGTGTTTAAATATTTTTATTAGCTTAGTTCTATTTATTAGCATAAATTTCCACTTGATAGATAAAAATGATGGACAAATATTTGCCTTGGATCTTGTTACAAACACTCTTCTTGTTGGTAATTCTCTTCTTCATTTTCTACTTAAAAATCAGCCTCAAAGTACATGGTCTTCTCTGTGTTCTGCAATATTGAAGAACACTATTCAGACAATGTTGAACTCTAACCTCTCTTTATGGTTCTTCCTTAACAATGTCATCATGGTTGGGTCTCCACCTAAGAATTCTAAGGCAATAAATTCCTAAAATCCCCTAGATTTCTAACAATGATTTTTATCAGTCCTACTTTATGAGACAAATATCTTCATGGGTTTATAAAGCATTGAGACAACACTCATCTCAGATAACACTCTACTTGCCATGTTTAAGAGTTCAGCACTCTCCCCAGAAATAAATTTATATCATATTGGTCAAAGAGCAAGAAGAAAATAATAGTTTTTGGTGAATTCTCAGACATCTTTTTCAAGTATAGACAGCATCTTATCATCTTTAAAGATCATAAAGCTTTCCCGAAAATATTCACATACACTAGCCTTCTTTTAATGCTTTAAAGCTTGGTGGTACAGAGTGAAAGACAACTTTTCCATCCCTTTGGCTAACATTCGCTCTCAGATCTCTCTTTTAAAGAGTTAAGTATCTTAGGAAACCAGAAACTTCAATTTATCTCTTTACAGTTTGAGATTGTAACTCCAAGATTCCTTATGGATGAGAATTTTCCCTCAATGCTTTAGTATGGTACACATTGAGGGAAGCATATGTACCCTTTTTAAAAGTGAACAGAGATACAGAACAGTGAATAATTTTGTGTCATGGACACAGGTTCTGGGGTTCCACTCTACCTAGTTATTCACTATTACACATACTGTTCTCTTTCTAGTTGATCAGTGTGTACATGAGCTTCATCAAATATGGTGATTTCTAGTTGATTCAGTTTACAGTTTATAGAATATTTTGGCTGTTATTTATTTTTTTAATATAGTCATGTACTTCTCTATAGTCAAGCTTCTGTCTCTTACAAAGGAGAAAAGAAAGGTCTGATTGAAACTCTTGCCTGGTTCATTTAACCTATACAGTTTGGCAGAGAATAGCACACTCTAGAAGCATGACAAAGACACCAACTGATACACAGAATGGCCCACCTGGTGGAAAACAACAGATGAAATATTTACCTTAGAAAATGCTGGTTTTGAATTTTTTTGCAATGTATAGCTGATACTATGGAAATGATAGCAAATCAACTCGAGTGGTGACTTGCAAGAATTCTAACACTTATGTAGGACCCACAAGCTCAATTCCTAGCACTTAGCATTTTCTCTGCCAATTCATGACTTGTGACCCTCGTCATACCAAGACAAACACGCTTTCTCAGCCATTTTTGATACATTTTTCAAAGGATTTTTCTTTTCTTGTATCAAAAGGTAACCTTGTACCTACTCACAGTTAAGTCTCAAGCGATGCCCACCCCCACTCCGTGAGAAGCTTAGGAGACCAGGAGATGGTGGTAATCATTTCCAGATTCCAATAATATCCTGTCCCCTTGCTGAAGATGTCAGAACTCCTTTAGTGTCTCTGTGAGACCTTCCTCAAATATGATATAATAGGAAATGAGCTATGTGGTTGGAGACAAATTTGGTCATAGAGGTATTCGAGGCACTGTGTTAGAGCAATGTAAACATCAAACTAGTGTAAGCACTCCAGAATGATTTCTGTATCAGAAAGGAACTTCATGTACATTTTAAACATTTCCCCAAAATACAGTATGGTTTATCAAAGCATTTGGGAGATAACAAGTAACAGGATACATCTTGGCTAAAAATACATGCTGTTTTGGGTTAAAGGAGGTACGCAATTCTTTAAAGCAGTCTGTGTACTTCATGTTCTCAAATCAATTTGAAATTATAAAATGAATTATACATAATAATTAATTCTCTAATAAGAAGTGAAGTCATTTCCAGTAATGGTGACATAGAATTTGGGATCAGATGTCAAACTCGAGAGAGAAAATATTTTCTTAGGTCAAGTATTTATTTATAAGTAGGATACTATTTTAAATTAATTTTCCTGTCTTCTTTACATTTCATTCCTCTTGAGATTGTTGCCCAGTAATTGTTATTTTTATAGGCAGAGTTCTATAATTATAGGCATCGTCGCCCTCTGCTTCATGCTACAGCTATCAAATAATGATCTTAAAATAGACCCTGAATAAATGCTTGTCAACTGGCAATGACAGAATCTTGGCAAAAGTCAGTCAATCATATAACTGGAAAAAGAGTAGAAAACAAAAAACAAATCCAAAATAGAATACATTTAGGATTTCATAAAGGCTAAACATTCCCTATCACAGGAATGCCAGAGACATCACAATTTGAATCCAAAGGAGAGTTGATAAAATGACCACAGAAGTTTACCAAATTTTGCCACAACAATGATAATATTGTTTCTGCTCACTTTTCTTTCAGTCAAAGCATCTTGGGTGTTAGTGAATAGCTTTCTATCTTCATGGCTCAGGAACTGAGGTCATGAAGTGCATCGTAGAGAAAAACAGCATTGGAGGGAATACCCAAGCATGATGGATCCTAGAAGCTGGCATTATGCTTCCTAAGTCAGAGGAACTGAGCAGTTCACACTGAGAATCTTGCAAGAACGTTTTAGACCATCCCTTGGATCTGTGTTCCTAATAATGGATTCTATACCAGATGTAGACTCTGGAGAGAGGTTCAAGGGTGGGGGATATACTCATGATAAAAAGAGAAAACTTGAAGCATGATGCCTTTGTTACTGATAAAACTGAAATATTTAAATAATAGTTTAACAGGAGTTGCTTATGCTTATCAAAAACAATGATTGAAAAAAACAATGTAATATCAGTTTAGACACAACAATAAGAATAGGCCAACGGAAAATCTTTTTGTAATGATTTTTAAAAAGAAAAGGCAGTTTTATGTAAAAAAATAAAGTGATTAACCAAATTTTTAGAGAGAAAATACACAGCTCCATTCCTGCCCTACCCCCAACTATAGTTCAAATGTGAGTATTTTGCCTTGGGCAAACAAAAACATATGTATTTTTTTTCATACGTTGTAATATGGCATGAGGTATCGTCAATTTTCATGTGATGAATGACATGAAAACTCAAGAGTGACCATAAAATCAATCTATCATCCTGAAGTTGTTGATTTACAAAGGGACACACCTCTATTTTTGCAATTGATTCAAAGTCAGGGGTGGGTGTGGAGGGTAGAAGTGTGATTTAGAGTTTCCAGTGCTTTTGTAAGTTAAAAGAAACCCACAATTATTTGTCACTTTTTGTTTTCATATCACCAACATATTTTGTCTAAAAACAATTAAGGCTAGTTTTTCTTGACTGCATTTTTAAAGACATATTTAATAAATGACAATCTTTAATTTCTCCTTGTGACCATTTACTAAGAAAAATGAAATGTGAAACTGAACACTGAACCAATTTCCAAAATTTTGTTTGGAAAGGGAAACTTCTGGAGATTCTCTTAATCCCAGCTGATAATGTCAACTTCTAATTGGCTTGAGTGAAATTTGGCTAAATGATTCTTCCAGACATCTGTAACAGACACATTTAATATCATTTGTCCAAATGCCATGTTTTTATACTTCCATTTTTCTCCTAAGGCATTTCTCTTGTGCTTTGTCGTTCACAGTCCTGTTCTTATCTATCTGCCATTTATTAAGAATATAAAAATGACATTAATATACAGTCTCCCACATTTTAACAGAAGTCTGATTCACAATCTCATAACCTTACCAGTACTTGAGTCACCCTAGGACAGCTTATTGGGTGTACATAGTAATGTCATTATTAATGATCCATTTAGAATTCTTTATTGTATACCCATTTTTAGCTAATACGTTCCCCCAATGCAAAACTAAAAGTACAAATCAAATTCAATATAAGAAGTAAATCCAATCTTTGAAAAAAAAATCATCTTTCTATATTCTCCCTTTCGTGGCCTATTCCTTTCCCCCATGTGACATGGTCATTTTTGTTCTGATTTAAAACTCACTGATATCATCTTGAATACTTTCTTATATACTCATCTTCTTCATTAAAAAAAAAAATTGAGCATCCATGACCACGAGATCACATTAGGAAATCTCTGATCTTGTTTGGAGAGTGCGTCAGAGACAACTGGTCAATTCTTTTGAACACTGTTGACTATTCTGGTTTCTTAAAATAGATTTTTCTGGCAGAAAAAGAAAGACATGCCATTATGCATGGTCTACTCAACAACAATTTCGTGGTTTGTCGCTGTTTTTTGGAAGTAATATTTGGGTGGGGTTTTTGATGATCAGTTCCTACGTAGGGTCTAGCAGCCACATTTCTTCTCTGCTGGTTTTTCCCCATCTAGCTTTCCAGAGTCTCCATTGACAGTGTCGGGGACTTGTGTCTTCTCTACACACTGTTCCATTCGCTTCATGATTAAGTCCAGAAGGGTTTCCACAGCTTTCTCCACATTCTGGCCCGTCGCGGCACTTGTTTCAAAATATGGTATGCTTGCATCGAGGAGATGACACATATTTTTGAGAGGAAGAAATCAGAAAAGACACAGACATACAAATAAGTAACATAGGCAAAAACATGGCTGGCTGAGAGATGGTGAAATAATCAGGGTTTTGCCCACTGAGATGGAAAGCATCTTGCTTTTTCTCAGTGAGTAAAAATTGATGGGCTGCTTTCTCGTATGGGTATAACCGATTTTATGGACAAGGAAACGGATATGGGAGGTACATAGGAATTTGAAGCTAAGGCATTATCACTGTTTCACAAAAAAATTAAGAGGGTAGAAATACCTGAACTAGGGATAAATCTTACCATTAAAATATCACTTCCCTTCTAATCAATTATCTGGAAATTTGACTTAGAAATTAAGCAGGCACTGAATAAGAGATGCATGTAAAGAAATAGTTTATATGGAATCAAAAGTTACACATTTTTAAAGCTCTCATGGAAAATTCTTCAGTAAAAAATTGGCAGGTATGCTGAAACTGCTTTAAATTTAAAGTCTGTGTTGGAAGTCAACTTATCATTGTAGGGGAGTATTTAATTTTTTTTTTTAATCTGCCACTTAGGCTCAGCTAGGATAAGGATTGCAATATTATGTCCCAGTCAGGTGTTATTTCTTAGGGTTTTACAGCTATTAGTGGAAAGGCAGTAGACTATCATGTTGAAAATCATGAGCTCTGATCTCAGACTGCCTGGGTTGAATTCAAGCTCTGCTACTTACTAGCTACATGGCCTTCCATCAGTTACTTAACCCTCTATGCCTCAATTCTTCACATATAAAATGGGATAACTCTAGATCCCCTATGTATCATCATGAGGGGTTAAAAGAGTTAAAGTCTAGGGACAGTTGTTAGTACATAAGGAGTATTCAGCAAATGTTAGCTGCTATTACTATTAAGGACTTGATTTATTTATTTATTTATTTATTTATTTTTTTTTAAAGATTTTATTTATTTATTCGACAGAGATAGAGACAGCCAGAGAGAGAGGGAACACAAGCAGGGGGAGTGGGAGAGGAAGAAGCAGGCTCATCGCAGAGAAGCCTGATGTGGGGCTCGATCCCACAACGCCGGGATCACGCCCTGAGCCGAAGGCAGACGCTTTAACCGCTGTGCCACCCAGGTGCCCCAGGACTTGATTTAAAAGATCACATACATTCCCCTGAAAGATCCTTTTCATTCATGGGCCATTATTGACTCAAGGGGATTCCTCCCAGTATGAACCTCATGTCCCTGCTCCATCACTAAGCAGTAGTGTGCAAGGTCAGGTGACATCTCCGTGTCAAAGACTTACCCGTATTTGTCAGCCAGGTCCCGGGCTTGCCTTTCATTGACTTCCCTCTGGTCTGGCAGGTCTGCCTTGTTGCCAATTAATACTATATCTGGATTTTCACAATAAGCATTCGCTTGCAGTTGGCCTTAGGAAGAAAGCAGATGGACCCAGCACGTTAGTTATAAACAAGTAATGTCAAATGACTGCTCGTACTTTGAATTCCTTTTCTTTTTTTCATACTTCAAATTCCTAATTTAATTGTTCACTTCACTGCTTGCTAGTTACGTGATATAAACTTATATGATATAGTTACTTAACTTTACTCAACTGCAGCTTCCTCGTCTGAATGAAGATGATGCTTCAAAAATTGCAGATTGTGACTATGAATAATAATTGATATGAAGCACCTGTATGATCACCCATCAGTGCTGTACATCCGGGGAAATGTCCTCCAAGATGGACATACTGCTTCATACTATTTGTTCCTCAAATATAAGGAGAGATAATAGAACAGGAATTTTAAGTGTGTAAGTTTGCTCTTTCCTTTAAGAGGCTGCTACATTTTTTTTAAGTAGGTTCCATGCCCAATATGGAGCCCAATGCGGGGCTTGAACTCATGATCAGCTGAGATCAAGAGTCAGATGCTTAACTGACTGAACCACCCAGGTGCCCCAAGGCAAGTACATTTCTATCTCCTGAAGTCCAAGGTGATGGTCTATTAGAATAGAATGTTTCTGAACCACCACAAATTCATGTAGAAACAATTTTAAGACAGGTGACTTGTTTTTCTTTTTCTCTAGGATACACTGTGCAAAAGAGAGAAGAAAGAGGGAGGGAAGGGGGAAAGGAGGGAAGGAAAGAAGGAAGGAAATGATCAGAAATCTGTCAACCTACGTTTTTGAGTTATGGGGATTACTTTAATTTCTATCTCAAGGCATGCTGTATGCAACTTTGCCGAGGAGGAAGACAAGGCTTACCCTGTAACACTGATTACTTGGGTGTTAAAAAAATTAAAGTGTTAGGAGACATGCCAATTAATTATCTTAAATCCTTATAGTATCCTTCTGGATTTTTCTTTAAGTAAGGAAGAATTTTATCTGCCTTGAGAAAGGATGAACAAATCATTCTTTGAAAGAATCTAATAATCTTATTATCTCTTTATCTCCTCAGAATCTAATAATACCACCAAAATTTAGAGAAAGAAATACAGTAATAGAAGAAAATGGAGACAAATCCTAGGATAAACACTCAGATGGAGAAGTAATGAAGGAAGTCAGAATTTGTCGGGATTTGTCCCCATGGTGTCATCTGTATTATTGAATTCACATTTAAAGCAGTTATATGTATTAATTATAAATAATATATAATAAGAAGAAATACATTTTTTTGAGTATCTATTCTGTGCCAGACACTAATCCCAGCTTTGGGCTATTGTGATGGAACAAAGCCGACAAAGTCTGCACTTTCACAGAGCTCACATTATAGTGGCAGAGAGTCAAAAGGGCAAGTAAACAAAGAAATACATAAGATGATGTCAGGCGGTGGCAGTGACAAAAGAGAATATAAAGTGTACTGAGGAGATACAAAGTAATGAAGATTACTAGTTTATTTATTTTTTAAAGATTTTATTTATTTAAGAGAGAGCAAGAGAGAAAGAGCACGAGCAGGGGGGAGGGGCAGAGAGAGAGAGGGAGAAGCAGACTCCCCAATGAGCCTGATGCAGGACTTGATCCCAGGACCCTGGGATCATGACCTAAGCTGAAGGCCAATGCTTAACCGGCTGAGCCACCCAGGTGACCTGAAACACACTAGTTTAGATGGGTAGTCAGGGAAGGCTTCTTCCAAGAGATAAAGAAAGTTTGAAGAAACCCTTGAAGGAGACACGAGAACTGGCACACTCCATAAATGGGAGAAGAGAAACCAAGGCAGAGAAAATCGGAATGTATAAAAGCCACAACGTAGAGAATGTGCCTTTTGTCCTGGGAACAGCAGCAGAGATGTGTGGCTGGAGGCCAGTGAGCTGGGACAGAATAAGAGTAAATTACACAGGAATCTAAGGCCTGATCGCCAAGGCCTTACAGGTGAGTGAAGGATTCTAGATTTTATTCCAAGTGAATTGGGAGGTCCCAGAGGGACTTTGAGGAGGGGAATAACATGATCCAATGTTGTTTTTTTTTTTTTAAGATTTATTTATTTATTTGAGAAAAAGAGAGAGCAGGAGAGAGAGAGAAAGAATGGGGGTCGGGGCAGAAGGAGAGAGAATTTTAAGCAGATTCCCCACCGAGTGAGGAGGCTGACTCGGGGCCCATCCCAGGACCCTAAGATTATGGCCTGGGCCGAAATGAAGAGTCGGATGTCCAACCGACTGAGCCATCCAGGTGCCCCAATATGACCCGATTTAAAAAAATATATCACTCTGGCCATAGACAGCCCCAACAAATCTAGAAATGACAAGCCTATCACCAGTCCATAGGACTGCTTATATATCCCATCAGGATCAAAATTCTTATTTGTAATAAAAATGCAAATGAAATAGTCCCTTTAGTGCTACATCAATTTTTAGAAAAAGAAAATCAAATGCTACTTTCCTATGCTGACATATATCAATCTGTCTTCAACAACTCACTGGGCTACTTTTAACTTATGTCTAAATTGTATCGATTTTTCATTTTAAGTCTTCCTTACATTTGAACATTTTTTTCCAAAAATCTAAAATTTCAGTGTGAGCTGACTGACACACAGTACCTTATCTTCATGTGGCTGGTCTGCTCTGGGGCAGTTTCTCACCAAATTAACTGATTTGTGAATTCATCTGTTAGTTAACCCGTGCACAAGGGCATACATTTTTAGGTGCCAGTGAACCCTCTCAGAAAACACTGCTGCTTTTCTCTGTCTCTTTTCCAGATTAGATCTGGTAGCTCACACAGTTGTAAGAAGTCCTTTAAGACTTACTGGGTAAGTGGAATTAGTAGCCTTTCAATTGCAATAATAAAGACCTTGAATATTTTATAAATATATATGTGTGTTGTGAGAGCTACACAGCCTTCTTCTAAGAATGTCAAAGGAAGGTACGATTCCAAGCCACCTTCAGTGAGCCACATACAGCCCATCACTTTGAAGGTGACACAGGGAATGGTAAACTCATGGATCTCAAGGTTAATCTGTGGAACCTAATCTGGTTCCATGTTTGGAGGCAAAGAAGCAAATAGAGCTGTTGGGGCCCAAAGTAGCCAATGCAAGTGACTTCATCCCACTTACTCATCCAGTTTCTGACATTTAAGAAGCTCTGTTGACTGGTGAGGTCAAACATTAATAAGAAACCCATGGCATCTCTGAAAAATGCAGTGGTGAGGCTCCGGAATCTGCCAAGAAAGCACAGTGGATAGTTCTGGAAGTTAGCCCACAAACATATTATGATGACAGTACACACAACACTATTTCCCTCTGAAATGTGAAATCCCCATGGCATCCCTTAGGGATTCTCCTGCAGAATGAGAGATTGGGCAGAAAGATTGCTGAAGGATCAGGGAAGGGCATCTGGTTGTAGACATTTCTTAGGACCACATCGTGGCTTTACGGTCTATAGCAATTATGCACACAGAGTTTGTAACATTCAGTCACATGCTGGCTTACACAGCCCCTTGGACTCTTTCTCTTGTTGGCTCACAGATATCTTGTGGTCCACAATTAAACTGGATGCCAGTTTCAAATGGGGACTTTAACTTATACTTTTCAATCTCCCTTGTCTGTGTCTGGAAGAAAGCTTGGCACTCGGTAGCCTAAAAATGAGCCCGTGATTATGTGCAGAAAACCACAACTTCTTAGCAACTGAAACTAAGTTCTTCTGCAGGGAAAAAACAACACTGGTGAGAAGACTGTTTTATAAACACTGTGGGGGTAAAGCTGAATTTTAGTCTGGCATCCATGTTTCATGAGGAAGAGGGAAAAACACTGAAGAAAGAAGGAAGAAGATGATTAGGGGAAGCAAGACAAGGTCAAAGAGACGTACTAGTTGGAGACAGAAAGCAAGAATGCTTATCTCTAATGGAGGATTTTGAAGAATATACTCTGTCGTGTGCTATGTAAAGACTTCCTCTCCTCTGCTCTAACCTCCTCCACCCCAAACTCTTCAGTAGAATTGAAGGTGTGCTGAGATCCACTTCAAAGGCAGGACTGGGCAAACCAGAGACCACACAGAGGAGAAGGTTTGGGTTATACGGACACAGAAGTGAATTCGGAGATGGGTTTTTAGAAAGGCACATAACTTTGAAATACTATCACTTCCTCTCCTAAATGTCCTCCTAGGACATTTTAGCCTATTTGTGGATTCTTTGGTTTCCTTGGAGTTCTATTCTCAACACTTTCCCACTCGACATACATTCACTGAGTAATCTCATCTACTTCCCTGGGCCCAATTGTCAACTACAGGTTGAATCCCAGATGAATAGGTATAGATTTGTCCTGTCCTTCATGCTGTGTGCCCAACTACAGTGTGTTTCCAGCTGGAGGAAACTGGCGCACCTCTAACTTCAGGAGTCTAAACCCAACCTGGCCTCCCCTCCTGATCTCTTCTTCTATCAATGTATCACCATCTTTGGGGTGACCATGGCTTCTTTGTCCTTCACCTGCTGTATACAATCACCAACTATCTCCTGACCGTCTCATTTCTGTCCATCTACTCTAGTTTTGAGTCTATCCTCTTTCATCTGAATAACTTCAACAGTCTTCTTCATAGGCTTCCTGTCTCCAGTTTTGTTCAGGACCTCACCTTTCACGGATCCCTTCCTGCTGATTATATAAATCCTCTGCTAAAAACATCTAAATGATGATGCACTGCTCTTAAGATAATGACTGAACTCTTTAATACAGTCAGGCTCTGCATGAACTGATCCTTGCTCATCTACCTGGCTTCATCTCCTGACTATCCACAGGCATGCTGATCTTCTTTTAGTTCTTAGAAAGTTCACTCTCTCCCCTGGGCTCTCACACATGCTGCTCTTCCTGTGGGTAACCTGGCCCTAGTGCCTCCGTTACCTCCTACCTCTTGAGCCAGTCATACATTGTCTACGAGTATATATATATATATGTAAATATATAAAACAGTCTCAGAGGAGACAGCGCTTTCCCAAGTAGCCTTCCTAACACCCACATTTGGGTTACAGGCTCCTCCTGGTGCACCCGCCCATCATCTTTTGTTTTCCTGACACTGTCCTAAGGCTGTATTGCAATTGTTTGTTATCTGTTCAAATTCCACCCTAGACTTGTGAGCTCCAACAGGAAAGAAGTTATGTTTCTAATTTGTTATCCATTATATTTTCATGGTCCTGAACATAGTATCTGATCACAAAATGTTAAATTAAGAGAAAAAAAAATAAAAGAAAGAGAATAGCAGAGGATATACAATTATTAAAGATTTCAATGACTTCAGTAGAGAGCGATTCTTTTAATATCCAAGCAAAGAGAATAGATATTTTAATGACTATTCCCAAATTTGATTTCTTTGGTAAGACATTAATCATGATAATTATGAAATACCAAAAATTCTACTCAATTTTTTCTTGTGGAATTGTTCCTACCATTTGCTGGAAACTCGCAGAGATTATAAGTGCTTTTATCAAAGTTTTCTTTCTCTTTGGGGAGTAGCTATATTCACAAAATTGTCTCCTACTCAACTACAATAGTGTGGCTAAGACAACTGCTCTCTGTTCTCTCCCAAAAAGAGAGAGAGACAGAAAGAAAGAGAGTGTACGTGTGTCTATGTGTGTTGTGTGTGTGTCTCATTTAAGGACAAGACTGTAGCCATGGCCCCCTCTCATTGCCCATAGCACGTGGCAGAGTTATTTTTTTATGTTAATGGTCTTTTCATTGGGGGGGGGGAAGCTAGCATTTACAACTTGGAATGGATGTAAATTGTAATTTCTCGAACAACAATGCTCACGGTCGTGCTCAAGTCCACGGCCACAGCCTACTCTGGTGGCTCCAACTCATGGCTCAGAAGGTTTTAAAAACAGAGTCCAAAGATGTTCCCTTGGTAAAGGTTTCTTTTTAAAAATTTGTGTTAACGGTGACATCCTGACACCCATGTCACCGCAGTACAATGCACACAATGCTAAACCAACACACGCAGTCTGCCACCAGGACGAGTGTCATCGTCACCATGGGTGGGGGCACACGCAAGGACGAGAGGGCCATCCTGCTAGGTGGGGCTATGTTATTTTTTTTTTAAGACATGCTTGTGTGGATCTCACTGAGATAAACCTTTCTGCATCTCCAGCAACATGGATAGGACATTCTTGTTCTAGAACAGTCTCCTATCCTGGACCATCCTGCCCAGCACCCTTGTGATCCCCATTCTTCCCAAGGTGACTCCAGGGGAAAGGTAACTGATTTCTAGCTTTACTCAGCAATCTCATGCTGTCCAGTGAGTCAGCAGGGTGGGGAAAGCTGGGACCACATTAAAAAAAAAAACCAAAAAAAAAAAAAAAAAAAAAAACCCANCACAGTATTACTTTCCCCTCACTGGGAACTAAGGCTGTGCCCTGTATCCTTGAGGTTTATGTAAGGGGTATGATTTTTAGCTTGTTCCCATGATACCACTTTTATCAATAACCATAATCTTATACGGGTTATACGGCCAGATGTTTTTAAGCACCGGGCTGAGGTATGAGACACTGTTTACCTTGCTGCTGGCTACACCTTATATAAATACAGAACACAAAATTCTCAAGGGATGAATAACTGCCATATTACTACGACTGTCCCTAGTTTTCCCCACTTCCCTCAGAGAGCAGCCGTCTTAGGGGGGCAGAGGAGAGAAGCCTACCATCGTGCTAGGCTGACATATCATGTGTGAGGACATATGGGAACCACATTTTCTCATATTACTTCTTCAAAAATGAATTAAATTGGTCTATAAAACATACATCTTTGTGACAACAAAACTGACATATGAACAGAAATTCTTGTGAGGAATGACTTCAGAAGAACGAGCAGTGTTGAAGAATGTGTGTAAATGGAATTCACAGTCAAAAGAGCTAACAGAGAGGGCCCGGCACCTCTCCTGGCGTTTACACTCACTGAAAGCGAGAACACTTTGGATGCATTTCAAAAACTAAAGTGTTTACAAGCATAAACATTCTAAGACATGTGATGCAGAATTTGGAGGTATGTGCCTTCTAAACATCTCTGACGATCTCCTGCCAATTTTTACTTAATCTGATATTGAAAAGCTCCACTAGTTTGTGGTCTTTAGCGCTTTGAAGCCTTCAATCTCAAAGAAACATATTTTCATCAAATAATGGAACAGCACCTCCAGCTCTAAGCAAACAACACTCCTGTCGACTGACCTTCTCTTGCCTTGGACATTATGCCAGAGAAGATGTTAGAAAATCAAGCATGGCCTCCGCCCCTATAATGTTGACAATTTTGTTGGGGTAAGAAGGCCACAGGTGAATCAAAGGACCGCAGTTAGAGACAGAAAACAAAGATTTGCCTTCTTACAAGGTGGTATATAATCAATCGAGTAACTTAAGGGACGGTGGGAGAGGTGTAGGAGTTCACAGAAAGAGGGAGTTTGTTTCAGATGGGCATTTAGAAAGGCCCCACAGAAGGGGTGGTCCATGACCCAGGCTTGGTAAAAGGAGAGGATCAAGGAAGGTGGAAAGGGAGGAAAACATTCCAGCCAGAGAGCAATGGTATGCCCCAAATCTTAGAAAACTAAGCCTGTCAAGAGGCATAGGACAGACAGTGTGTGCAGAAGAATGGAAAGAAATGGGAAAGGTCTTACTACCCTTTCTTCAATTCCCTCTCCAGGTTGCACTTGTAATCATGTTAATTTCCTGCTTGAATTAAATTCTAGAGGTTTTTTTTTTTTCTTATTAGAAAGTACAAAGACGACATCAAAAACTAAGGATGTATGGTATGGTGACTAACATAACATAATGAAAAATTATTTAAAAAAAAAGAAAGGAAAAGAAAGTACAAAGACAACAGAGAACAAGGGTTTCCAGAGATCACTAAAGATCTGATTTTTGAAATCCGTACCAAATCCACAATGGTAGTTATGGTTCATTAACTATAAATAATTTATTTTTATTTCTTGATATAAATGTCTATTTTGGAACCAGGAAGAGAGTTGTACAACAGTTGCTTTTCAAGTCTACGTACAGCATTCACTTTAAAAGAAATTTTTCTCAGCTGTTTGTAGCTAGAAACAAAGTAATTTACTATTACCGCTCTTGGCCGGCGGTGTCCCAAAGCTGAAGATGCACTTTAAATGCTTTCCCTGATGATCCATTTGGTCCCTGGGTATTATAAACCTAAAAGATACAATTTTCATCAGTTGATATTACTTTGGATTTTGTCGACATTCAAATTCTCTGGGTTCCCTCAGCATGTTTTTTCTCAATTACTATAATCAAAGTTCATAGTGCAGAATAAATATTTGCTCTGTTTTTTCCAGAAGTATCACATATACTCTCACTTTTAAATGTCAAGTACAAGTATGATTTTCAACACAATTTAGGCATACTGCAAACTTAAATTAGACACCTTCTGTCATTTCCTCACGGAGACAGCAAACATTAGATTAGGACCCAAGTTCTAGGTTCAAGTATCAACCCTTCATTTCACTTCTTTGAATCTTATTTTCTTACAGCAAACTGAGACCCACGATCTCTTCTTACTTTACAGAATTACTGCAAACTTAAACGACATAACAGATGTGAACGCACTTTTAAAATGCTAAAATGCTTTCCTAATACCTGAATATCTTTTACTGCACCTTGGACTTCCAAAGTGACCTACCCACGAAATACGCACAGAATTTCTCAGTAAGTTTATACAAGATATTTCAAGACTTCCTTTACTTGCCATTTTTTCCAAAGGCTCTTTTTCTTAATGTTCAAATTTTCAAAACTATGGCTTTTCGGCTTCTTATTTAAGCAAAGCCTAACAACTTTAATACTTCATCGGCTCCCCTAAGTCTGGTTTAGTAGAGATGTTTAAAGTATGGTTTAGCATAAGTATGGTTTAGTAAAAATGTTTCAAGGGACAACTTCACAAGGACTTACCTACCTAAGTCACTGGAGGCATTTGGGAGGGGTGAAGTCACAGGAAAACCCTGGAGAGGTTGGAAGCCAGGTTGCTAAGACTACGCTAAAATGTTTTGACCTTCAGATAAGGTACAGGATGTATACGGAACCAGGATTGAACTTCTCAATCGCTATTTCCTTTTCTCCCCCCCCCCCAACAAGTCTTGAGCAAAGAGTAGATTTGTGACATCAACTGGAAGCCACAGCCATGTTGGCAATCAAGAATACCTTGGGTGGCAGGAAATCTGGCTCAGCTTATGTGTCTATGCTCCACGTCTCACATGTCACAATATCCTTATTCCTGTCATTAGCGTCTAGCATAGGAGAAGAAAGCAGTTGTAATTCTCACTTAAACTCCCTTATCTTGGAAAATAGCATGGACTGGTCTCACATTCTGTTCATAATAAGCTAGTGATTGATAGCTGAGTCTACACATAAATAAAAATGCAGCAAGCTCTTACAAAGCTCATGTTCCAGCTATTTGCCAATCATTCTTTTAACTTCTCTCTGAGGGGGTGAGAAATGAACACTAGTCCTTATTGAGAAACTTAACTCAGATCAAGAGTTAAGGGTTTTGCAACCCGGATCACTCAAGTTTTGAAAGATTCCTAGAGAATTCATAGAAAACACGCTATATAAACCTGTAAATTATTTCTTTGTCTAATATGCTTTTGGAGACAGTTGATAGTGCCTCTCGACGTTTTTCTTAGCAAAATATTATTTATAGTTGACAACGTTAAGAGTATTCTAAATTGAATTAAAGTGACAGGTTATGAATTTCCTATGATAAAAGACACCTTGCAATGCAATAGACATAGCTTCTTAATTCTATTTTATTTTGGGAGGGAAGGAGAAATCAGCAACAAGGTTAACATAACAGTATAGTTAAAAACTCACCACACGTTTTTCCCGAAAGTCTATTCCTACTGTTGTAATAAACTTGGGATTGAACTTATTGTCTGTGTATCGGTAAAGAAACGTCGTCTTCCCCACCCCCGAATCTCCAAGGGCCAGGAGTTTGATCAGATAATCATAGTCCCCATCGGTCATAGTGATGGTCTTGGTGGGCCTGTGTAGGAGAGGAAGATAGTAGGTTATGATAAAAATCGGTTTCCCTTTCCCTTCCTTCAAAACACAACATAAATTTACTTTTCAAGGTTAAAATAGTTGAATACTTCTATTCTGTCAAATTCTGAATTAACATGTTCAGGGCAGCTGCAAGAGTAAGGGCACCTCTATTATTTCACTCAGTACAAACCTTTTTACATCATGTCAGTTAATAGGGAAAAAAAGCTATCTGGTACCCACCACAGCCATCCTTAGCAGAACTTAAAGAACCACAGCCTTTGGTTTTAAAGCCAGTGCCCTTTGGGGACAGCAGTATGGTGCCAGGAAGAGAAGGAGGTCACAGAAAACAGAAAATCCTGCCCCAAAAGATGCAGGGAAGCTAGGGAGAGATTGCAATTACTTATGAGTAGTGGAAGAGAAAAGCCTAGGGAAACATTTTGCATCTAATCATGCACAGTGAGCTTTCTATTATGTGCATGCAAAATATTCCTTTTTAATTTAAAAAATTTAACAACTGAGATGACAACCTTTAAAAACATTGATTTGAAATCATTTCAAAAGCAGTGTCTAAAAATCTTCTGTTTTGAAATACCAAAGCCTCTGTTCTCCAATGGCAAATCTGTTGTATTTGGCAAACCTGCTGAATATTTTCCAGACCTTGAAAAAGGAGAAAAAGCTAGTAAGAGGCATGACTATGGTAATTCTGCTAGTATTTCTCCTGCCTGAAAGAATGCCATTTGCCATTTTTCCCATTGTCTGGACCTCCTTTGCCTCAGTCTTAATTTCTTCTGTTGTTACAATGACTATGTGTGATGCCATGGGCTAATGCCAAGAACACCAGCACTGGCGATACCTTTGAATTACACTATCACCTACTGAATACTTAATAAGGTTTCCACTCCTGAAGTCAGCAAAATGATTTGCCATTTGATAAAACTTTCTGATTCATGAGTTGTAGAAACAGGTTTACGATAGCCCCACGTAGAGGAAGGCCCATAAAGAAGTTCCTAGAAAAGTATCTCTCTTATTATATGAAAGGGCAGACTATCTTTCCACCTTTATAAATCCAGAAAACATCGTACTTCTCATTCTGGGGCGATTAAAATTAAATTTCAACAAGTCATCCCGTAGACATATCTAAAAATTGCTACACAATTCCAATCATGTTCTCCCTGTATGAAAATGATGCACATGTTCATCACTGCAAACAAAACTTTATTTTTTACATAGTCACTTTAGTTAGTGATCAAAACTAAATGCTTTCATGTCTTTAGATAAATAATGATGAAGATGATAATTGGGTACTTAGCAAATCAGTATCATTACATCATTTGGAAGATTGGCAAATTTTTTAATTAGAATTTTCTAAAATTTGAACCATCCTGCTGCTAAATCCAGTTAAGTACATTATGGATGTATGTTTCTTTAATTAATGAAGTGTTTTGAGTTAAAGTGTTTTGAGAGCTGCCAATACATACTTCTAGGCTAAAGCTCTCCTCCCCTGTAATAGGCTTTCTTCACTGAGTAGGACTCTCATGGTGAATGTTTGCAGACAATGTTCTCTCTTTTATTGCTGTTCCTTTTGTTTAGTAGCTATACATTGGTCAGGAAGAAGTGCTGAGCTTCCATCAACAACCAGACTTCCTCAATAAAAAGATGCAGATATTTCAAGCATTGACCTGAAATTCTTCTTGGAAAATGTCTTCAATGACCGACTACCTAGCAGTGACTAGTTCCAAGTTCAGAGGTTTTAAATATCTTACCAGGACATTATAGTTAAGATGTTGCTGTTCCTAGTCTTTGAGCCAAATGGATTGCTAGAGGAGATTGCTATCAAAGTAGTATCATTTCCCCCAACTTGGGTCTATCTGGGTTACCATCGCTCGACTTTCTTTTCTCTTTGTCTCCCAAACTTGCTCATGTGCAATTCCTCTGAAGGGTGATAAAGTCTATCATTTCACTAGTAGAATTGGATGAAACTGCTAAGTCTCTTGGGAAAGAAGGATTAAATTTATTCTGAGGTATAAGTGACCAAAGCTAAATCCTTCCCTGAGCACAAATCTTGATTGGGGGAGGAACTTAAAGGTACTAGCTGCCTAAATACAAGATAAAGTTGGAGGATAGTATGGCCCCCTAGACTAGAAAAATGAAAATACTAGAGTCAAGAGGATATATCAGCATACTTTAAATTTTTGCTTAAAGTTAACTATGTTTTTTTGCAATATTTTTTTGTGATGGAGTTAAGAAAAGCTAAGTCTTGAGCAAATCTACTTAAATATCTTCAATATATAGTATCAGGTCCAAAAATGAAAATTTTTAAAATGTAATTTATAATCTATTTTCTGATAAGGAATGCATACAGTTAAAACTTAAAGATGCAAAACAACAACAACATAGTTTTATAAGAGAGGGGAGCATGATTGACAGATGAGTCAAATAGTTGTGCTTTTAGTTCCAACAAAACAGTAATCTTCACAGGCTGCAGTGGTCTGAGAAGATTTTGTAGAGGAAGACGAATTTGTATTTAATCTTATAACAAAGGGAGGAATTACCTATGTGTAAAGAAGATACAGACCACTGCATGGGATATGACTTTGCACTTATAGAATGAGACTATCACCACTTGCCAGCCACATGACCTACCAGGTATTCCCGATCTGCAATTTGTTCTCTGTTGTTGGTACATAAACTTGCCTGGGGCAATACTGACTTGCCTCCCAGTCAGGCTCTAATCCAGAGTGAATAACTGGCTAGCCATGGATCAATTTCACTGTGGCCCACACTGGCTCTTTTCTATAAGTGAAGGGCTGTGGATACTTTGTGGCATTGAAATTCCACCCAAAATGAATGCAAAGCTTGGCACTATAGAAAACCTTTATTTAGTGTCTCCAGTAGACTAGTTAAAGAAATTGACAAAGTAAACTTGGCATGAGATCATTTGCCTTTAAAGTTTCTTTTGAAAATGAATTTTCTCATTTTTATATCACTACTCATATATAGTTACTTAGTTTGGTTCCGCTTTTATTACCACGTGATTTTCTGAGTCCTAAAATCATATGACCTTGATATTCTATCCTTGGCCCAGCAAATATGACACCACAAAGAAAAATAAAAGCCTTGGTTAAGTTTCCTTTTCCAAGAACTGAGCTAAAAAAAAATGATCTGGGAAGGATCAAAAAGCTGACAAGTTTAGCAGTATTTATTCCTGCACAATGATTGATGGCCTTGTCAGTTCTTCCTTCTATGGATCTAAAAGTAAAGAAAAAGCCAGAAGATTGCTGTACTTCAGGAAATATGTCTGACTCTCCCCCATTATCACTGTGTCACAAGCTAAACCACAAGAGCCAGGAGGTCTTTCAGATACCGAAACTGAGGCATTGTCCTCCGAACCCTTCATGGGAAGGTAAGGGACTGGGAAGAGTAGGAAAAAGAATTCAAAACACTTGTAGGCTCTGCTTAATGAACAGTCTCAAAGGTAGAAGGAAATCTAAATAACCCTGTGGTCTAGTCCTCAGTTTACAGATGAGAAGTCACATGCACAGAAGGTATGTGATTTGTGGGAATGACAGTTTCTAACAATGACAACAAAAAATCCAAGACTGTTGTTTGTTATAATTTGAAATGAAAAGTGGGCTAGATAGGTAGAAAGTAGAAATATTTTCATTCTATGGGAGAAGGGAATTTTCTCTGGTTATTGACAGGAATACGATTTTCATAGTTAGACTATCTCAAATGAGGCTGCCCATAGTTTCTTTCTCTCCCCCACTGCTATGCCTCATTCTTGTTCAACATAAATTCCATTTGCTCAGAAACTTAATATCCTTTGTCCAGTTCTGGACCCACAGAGTCCAGTACAGTGGTAGGCATGTGTTAGGGAATCAGTACGTATGTGTCAAGCATCAGAGCCATGCAAATGTCATAATTAATGAAATTAATCTTTGAGCAGCTAGTGGAAGTGGTGTCCCTCCAAGTTCAGGACTTATATTTGTCTTCCTTCCTCAATTGTGAAGTGAATATTTAGATTAAATGATCACTGAGGGACCTTTCGGCTCTGGCTTCCTGAGCTTCTTTTTCTATTTCTATAAAAACCTCAAAATAGACTATTTATATCTTCAGAGAAGCAGTTTTAAAGAACCTAGGAAAAGAGAAAGCACAGAGGGATTGTAATTTTTGGAAGTGAGATCTGTATTGGCAAAAAGCACATAAACTTGTCAGTTGAATAGATGAGGGCTCAGAGCTGGGCTTCTCCATGAAAGCACCCATTCACCCATCTAACACATACTCACTGGCACCTCATAAGCTGCATGATATGCTGTATGACTCTAAGGATACACTCTGTTTTCTTTAGAGGGGAGCTTAACAAATGCTACAGATATGTATGGATGAATACTATACAGGTGGACTTACCCATGTGAACTTAAGATGGTCTTTGCTAGTTCTCTAAGTAATAATCTTAAAAATGCCATGACAAGCTAGGACCCTGTGACTTGAACTTATTAAATTAATAAAAACAAAGTTAATATTATTTTTTAAAAAGATTTTATTTATTTATTTATTTAGTTCAGAGGGACAGCGAGATGGAGAGAAAGAGCATGAGTGGGGGAGGGACAGAGGGACAAGCAGACTCCCTGCTGAGCATGAAGCCAGACACAGGGCTTGATGCCAGGTCCCTGAGATCATGACCTGAGCCGAAGTCAGACGCTTAACCAACGGAGCCACCCAAAGGCCTCAAAACCAACTTAATATTCTTAAGGCACTTCGGAAAGCTTAAAATAGTAGACAAAGTATCAGTGATATTACTTTGTAGGTACTTTAAATAAAATAAAGTTGTCAAGCATAAAATGGACAGATGCTTAATATTTCTTCATTTATCCTTATTTGACTGGTGTGTATTGGGCCAGACATTGGGTACATCTTGAGATCTGGAGTTCTCACAGCAAACTGGCATTGAGTGATCGTTTGAGGGTGGTTCTCATGGACTGACCTGGGAATTCTGCTTCCCATAACCACATTCATGTCCTACAGGAAGCAGGGCACATGGGTGGCGTAGTTGGTTACGTGTCCGACTCTTGATTTTGGCTCAGGTCATGATCTCAGGGTTGTGAGACTGGGTCCTGCATCAGACTTCACACTCAACAGGGAGTCTGCTTGAGATTCTCTCTCTCTCCCTCCCGCTCTGCCCCTACCCCCCACTCTCTCTCTCTAAAAATAAATAAATCTTCTAAAAAATAAATAAATTATGGATGGTACTCCAGGGATTCTCTGTTAGGGAGGGAAGGTGGGAGGTAATTTTTTTTTAAAACTTTGTATTCGATAGCAGTTTGTTCTGTTAGGAAGGTTTTAATTTTCATTTTGATTCTTCTTAAAGGCTATTTATAATTAATGGATGTGAACCTATATGGAAAATTTAAACCCAATTATAAGTATAAATCACTATCAACTCAAACAACATTTACTTAAGCTGACAATGGTCAATGTGTCTCTTGCAACAATCAAATCTATTTTAAAAGATAAAAGTATCCATTTTGTTTCATTCTATGATCAAGGGATCTAATGGAATAGAGATAAACAAAGAAGTTATTGAACTCTGAAGTTCAGTTTACTTGCCCTGAAAATAAGGGGTAAAAACTCTAACACAAGCCATATTTAAACTGGTTTATCTCCATAGATATATTATTCTCACACATTTTTTTATTATTCTCACATATCAAATTCCTAAGCCAATGAATAATTTTGTCTAAATATTTTTTTCTCAAAAGTAACATTTTTTTCCATTGGCTTAATTTCTGGCAACTTTTGAAACAATGTGAGGGGTGTTTTTCCCCCTTTTTTTTTTCTTTATTACAAGACATTTCAAACATATACACAGTTTGAGGGAATAGTAGTACACGCCCATATATCAATCAGCCAGCTTCTAAATGAGCAACACTCCTAGGTCTATACCCAAAAGAAATGCAAACATATATCCACACAAAAACTTGTGCACAGATGCTCCTAACAGTCCCCAAAAAGGAAATAATGCAAATATCCATTAATGGATGAATGGGTAAGCGAAATGTGACACGGCCGTGCAATGGAATATTATTCAGCCATAAAAAGGATAAGGTAGGGTCATATGCTACAACATGGATGAACCTTGATGACAGGCTAAGTGGAAGAAGCCAGATGTAACAGGCCACAGATTTTATGATTCCATATACATGTAATGCCCACAATAGGCAAACTCATGGAGACAGACTATAAGTTAGCATTTGCCAGGGGAAGCAGAGAGGAGGAATGGGGAGTGACTGCTAATGGGGAAGACGCTTTTTGGGAGGGATGATGAAACTATCCTGGATTTAGATAATACTGGGGGCACATTTTTTGTGAATGTACTATAAACCACTGAACTGTATACTTTCAAAGGGTCGATTTTATGATAATATGAATTATGCTCAGTGGAGTTATTTTAAAAGTCCAAGCAAGTAAGAATAACATATTCTATTTTTAAAATATTTTTAAAAATATTTTTGAAAATTACCCAGCTCCACTAGCTGGGTATTAATTAATACTTTTTTACAATGAAGTCAATTACTAGTAGGAATCATGTGTGTTTGGATAATAATACCCTCCGGAACCCCCCTGGAAAGGACCTGTAGGATATATTCTATGAGCCTTATTCTCACATTTATAGTAATTTCTTTTTTATAAAAATATTTCATATGGGGTGCCTGGGTGGCTCAGTCAAAGCATCTGACTCTTGATTTTGGCTCAAGTCATGGAGATGGAGCCCCACGTCAGGCTCTGTGCTCAGCACGTGGAGTCTGCTTGAGATTCTCTCTCCCTCTCCCTCTGGTGTGCAACTCCCCCCCCCAAAATAAATAAATAAATAATCTTTTTAAAAAATTCCTTATTTGACAGGGTCCTGATCATTCTACTAAGCAAAAGTGCTCCCAAATCAGGAATAATTGAAAATCACTGAGAAACAGCAGGGCCAACTGGTCGCCAGGAGCCTGTGTAACAGCACTGGAACAGAACTGGGGCGTGCGTATCATCCAGTGGGTCCCAACACTGGCTGATCATCAGTATTCCCTGGGAAGTTTACAAGTATAAACTCTAAGACGTCTCCAGAAGGGCTGCATCGGGATCTCTGCAGGCAGGTCCTGGAACTTAGAGTTTATGATTCCGCTAAATTACGACAGTAGAGCCCCCAGATTTGGGAACTGCTTTTCCCCCTCCTTTTATCACCTTGAGGCATGTCTACAGGAAGCTCTTCCAGAAGGTTGAGACTCTTTCACCCCCTTCAGCAACTCGTTCTAGAGTAGAAAAAACCCACTGGTCAAGAAAAGAGTCAGTTTATCTGATTTGATCTTGTTACAGTTGAGAGCAATTTCCTCTTGCTGATTGCCATCAGCCAAGCTTGGCACACAGCTACCGGATTCCTTCTGCTGCTGACACGCGCTATTACAAGGCCCTTAACGTGCTTTCCCAGCTACGGATCGTTTTGTTCCCTCACATATTCTAAACTTTGTTTCTCTGAAAATTAAGAGTAGTCCTCAAAACATTAGTTACTCACTCGAAACACACATACCACGTGCACCAAAGACATCGCATAAATGTTTGCATTAAAGTAAGAGTTAAGAATTTTTTGAAAGATTTAGTATTTGACTTGGAAAGGTTTTGTGCTTGTCTTCATAAATGAGCCACATGATTTACTTTTCATTAGAGAGCCTACTTTAAAAAAAAAATGGTTTTGTAGGTCCTTCCACCCAGGACTTTAACTAGGGAGCAAGAAAAATAGGTGTAAATTCCTTGCAGCTCAGCAAAGCCTTATACGGAAAGACCTCTATCTTTTCCAGAACTGAAAACGCCTTTGAGGAGATACAACACATTAGAAAGTGTACACGCAGATGAGGACACCCTCCCTGAAGCCAGTCAGCAAGACCAGAAAATGGGTTTTCCTCACTTAGTGATTCTCAAACTTGGCTGTTTTTAAAACTCCCTAATGCCCAGGCCACACCCTAAATCACGTGAATCTGACTCCTGACAGCGAGACAAAAGCATTGAATATTCCAACCTACAGTCAAGTTTGAGAACAACCACGTTGATCTTTAAAGCTTTTATTCACTTGAGAGAGAGAGAGAGAGAAAGTGTGTGCACATGGGTGCCTATGAGTGGGGGATGGGGGAGGGGGAATGAAGGGGAGGGGCAGAGGGAGAGAGAAAAATCTTAAGCAGACTCCCTGTTGAGCGCCTGCCTGACTCCATCTCACAACCCTGAGATCACAGTCTGAGCCGAAACCAAGAGTCAGAAGCTTAATGGATGGTGCCACCCAGGCACCCCAAGAACCACCACACTACCTTTTAGCACAGACTCCTCACTGCTAGTGAACAGTTTCTAATTTCAACAGCAAAAGTAACTCCTAGCTTCATACCATAGCTAACAGGAGAGCAGAGTGGACCACATTCATGAAGACATATCGTTTCCTAAGACAGCGGCTGGCTGGGAAGATGGCTCATTTCCCCAGGTGCCTGCCCCAGTGGGCCCACCAGCATCAGCCACGGGAGTGCTTTCCCTCATCATGACAAGGGCATGTGTCCTCTATAATGCCAATCTAAATCTTTTTTTCTGTAGAGTTTTGTGACATATGGAAAACATTGAGTGTATATATGTAAATTGAAGCTTCAACTCTTAATGATTCCACATACAAGAATGATATGAGTTTAAGCTAAAGAGATGAGCATTTAATAAGACGTTTTCCTAAGTTTTCAGACATTGGCCTAATAATCTTGCAAAATCGTGATCATTTTCCAGCTGGCTGCTGCTTTGAGGAAGTCTTGCCAAACTTCTACTCTTTGCTTCGTTATCTGAGAAAGGGCATACTAATCAAAATATCTGCGCATAAATTCTGCATCTCTCAAATGTGAGGAAGCCAAGTTAGATAGCATCTATGGGTTCACATATCTATGGGGGGGAAATGAGTTCCATATTGTTACAATTTTCTCACTTAAACCTAATTCTAGGTAACTCATAGAGCCATATAATCCCCAAAATAAAAAAGATTAAAAAATCCATGACCTCTTTAGGAAAAAAATGTTGGCTGGTTGTTGTTTTAGCTGATATTTAATAGGAAGCATTTTATGAGCTTAATAACTGCTGAAAAAGAGAGATTATAACTACAAAGAATGGAATCAGTCCAAAGAATGTGCTTATTTATCTTAAAGCTTCTTTCTATATTATGTAGACACTTTTGTTAATTGATATTTCTAGATTAAAATTTTATTTCTGCAATATGTATAAGGCTGAGTAGAAAACACAGAATGCTATTCAAGTGGTTCTTAACCCTTAGGTGATTGGAGAGAAAATAAATAAATGTTGTTTCTTCATCTGATAAGTTATTTGAAATGAGCTCTATACCAGAAAATCTACGGCTCTAAATCTAAAAGGTATTCAGAGGAGAGTGAAAAACTCATAAAGCCCCAAAACATTTTCCAAAGAAGGCGTACAGACGGCTAACAGACACCTGAAAAGATGCTCAGCGTCACTCATCATCAGGGAAACACAAATCAAAACTACAATGAGATATCACCTCACACCTGTCAGAATGGCTAAAATCAACTACACAGGAAACAACAAGTGTTGGTGAGTATACGGAAAAAGGGGAGCCCTTACACTGTTGGTGGGAATGCAAACTGGTGCAGTCACTCAAGAAAACAATATGCAGTTTCCTCAAAAAGTTAAAAATAAAACTACCCTACGATCCAGTAATTGCACTACTAGGTATTTACCCAAAGTATACAAAAATACAGATTCGAAGGGATACATGCACCTCCATGTTTATAGCAGCATTATCAACAACATATATTATATATATATAATGAAATATTATATATATATTATATTCCATATATATATTCCATAAAAAAGAATGAAATCTTGCCATTTGCAACAAAGTGGATGGAGCTAGAGAGTATAATGCTAAGCAAAATAAGTGAGTCAAAGACAAATACCATATGATTTCACTCATATGTGGACTGTAAGAAACAAAACAAGGGAACATGGGGGTGGGGGGGAAGGAGAGGCAAACCAAGAAACAGACTCTTAACTCTAGAGAACAAACTGATGGTTACTGGAAGAGAGGTGGGCAGGGGAATGGATGAAATAGGTGATGGGGATTAAGGAGGGCACTTGTGATGAGCACTGGGTGTTATAGGTAAGTGATGAATCACTGAATTCTACACCTGAAAGTAACATTACACTGTCCAGCAACTAACCAGAATTTAAATAAAAATTTGGAGGGAAAAAAAAAGAAAAACTCAAAGTGATGCAGGAGTGGAGACAGAAATAATCAGGAGGGCTTTATGGAGGAGGTGAGATGAGAGCTAGAGTTTGATGTAGGAAGAGCAAAGGACTGGGGTGGGCAGAGCGCTCATGTTCTGGAAGCAGCAGATATACCCCGCGTTATCGACTACAGCAAATATGGCTTAGGTGGAAACAGAAGAAGGATGCCGGGGGGCCTCAGTTGATGAAGTTAGATCTGCAGGATCAAGTGTTGACTGTGGTGTGACAGAAGAGGCAGCTGTTGGAGTCCACAGCCCTGGGTTTAGAAGTTTAGTTTCAGCCATTTAGCTACTATGTGACCATGGGCAAATTATGTAACCCTTGATTCTTATGGTCTTTACCTGCAGTTGTAAGTATGTAAAGTACCTGGTTCAATGCATTCAATCATCATGTATTCCCTGTCCACTCTTAACTCGCCAAGAAATAGGGAACCACAAAACAAAAACACAAAACAAACAAACAAAAAACATTTTGATCAATGACAAAACAAAACCACAAAACAATTAATCAATTCCTACAGGTTACTTTGTAACTTAAAACAAAGTCACCAAACTTCTCAGAGCAAGGGTGGTATAGAAATCCCAAGGAAAAGGCATAGCTACATTTTAAAAAGCTGGTTTTACTTCCACTTGACAAAATACTAGATTATTTTAGCTACTTTATCCCCTGCTGGAGCCCTGATTAAAAATACAGAATGTCCACGATGCCTAATTATAGCTTTAATAAGCCTATTGTTTATTTCTTGGCAGGAACCTAATCGATTGACCATGTCTTAAACTCACCTAGCATTTTCCAATCTAAAACATTTATAATTTTGTCTGTGATGACTTTTACCCCCAGCTGTTACTGGTGAGAAAAGAAAAGTCCTCATTAGCACAAAGATATTTACAGCTATGCACTCCCGTCCCTGCTGTTTGGTGCATGTTCAAATCTAATCAGAGCAGAAGGTAGCTGGGTGCCTTGCTCAGAGCCCTCCCTGGCCAGGGTAGTGCTCCATTCTATAGTATTCATTAACTTTGGAGTTGGTGAACATTTTTTGGTTAATAACAATTTTGGGCAGAGAAAAGTCATGAAATATTCAAAAATGCAAGTGGTTTACTAAAATTACACTTCATAAAAAGGTTTCTACTCAGAATTTTGCATTATGCTTTTGTCCAATTTTTTTTAACTGAGAAAGAGAAATTAATGTGGGAACCTCCTCTGTTGACTGTTCATATCCATAGCGACTGTTCTCACTGATAAAGAATCATGACCTCAGCAAAGAAATGCCAAAGAGTTGGAGTTTTTCTACACTAAGATTTGTTATAAGACAGTTCTTATAAAATTAGCTTTGCTTCTATTTGCCAGATGGGTTCTCAGATATGAGGAAACTCTGTGGCATGGTGCAGGAACACAGATTGGGTCACGTTCTATCTCATCTCTGCAAAATCACCACCCTGAAGTCCCTTCCTGCCCAAGGAAAAACACGATCACATTTTCCATGAAAGATTTACTCTTACTTTCTGGTATTTTTTTTTAAATAAAAGGACAAGTATCATAATTTACTACATTAAATCAAAATATTGAAAGGGAAAGGTTAACATTTTAGTGGGAAAAATAATCACAGTAAGCTATCTGTCACAAAGAATATATTTGTTATATCTGACACTTTCCAGTTTATGGTGAGTCTGCGTCTCAAAGAAAGTTTGGGGAATCAATCTATTTCTCCAACATCAAAGAATGCTCTTCTTATATCATTTCTACTACTTTTTAAATTTTTTTCTTTTTTTAAAAGATTTTATTTATTTATTTGAGAGAGAGTGAGAGAGCACAAGTAGGGGGAGCCGCAGAGGGAGAGAGAGAAGCAGGCACTCTGCTGAGCAGGGAGCCCAATTCAGGGCTCGATTCCAGGACCCTGAGACCATGACCTGAGCTGAAGACAGACGCTTAATGGACTGTTAATGGCGCAGCCAGGTGCCCCTCCATTGCTTTTTTAAAAAGGAAAATCCAAATATCTTCCCTTACTGCTTTGCTTCCTAAGGTTCCAGTAATAAGCAAAGGGTTTCTTTTTAGCAAGCTGTATTATTATTATTGCTGAAGTAAAGGTTTTCCTGCTGAAATCGGAGCGCATTTGGATAGGTATCATGACAATAAGAGGAAAAACTATGAAAGCTAAATGCTTGTATATTAAATTTCGGAAGTAAAACTTCTAGTTACATTTAATAACAAAATAGAGAAGTTTCACATTTGTTCTATCTATATATTTCTGTTGAATACAGTAAGGTGAATATACCATTGTATGTGACTGTGAGGGGGGTTATATTTCAGAATAAAGCTAGCTCTGCTCTTCCCTGATAATGTGACGCAGCAACTAATCTTCTCACTCATATTTACACAATGACAATTGCAGACTCATGACCCCCCCCACCCCACCCCCATTGTCTTTCCCCTCATTAAGCTAAGGGTGGGACTATAATATTATTCACCTTAAAATCCTTCACAGCCTGTGAAAGAATAGACTAGGATCTAAAACAGAAACTAACTTTATAAACCCAGCTATAGGTGAGGTTTGCTTATTGAATAATCACAAATATTAGCAAATGATATACTATATCTCGTGGCAGATAGGTTTTCATCGTCTTAAGCAAAACAAGTAAGTAGGATAAAATATGGGGAAGGAGTATGAGAATGCAAGCTGGAAAATTTTTCTCCAGCCCAGCATCGACTGGGTTCCAGCAGCTGTGGATTCTAAGGGATCAGCAGGGTCATAATGAGCACATGAGTGCAGGCACACATGCACACACTTGTACACACACAGGCACACAGGCTCATCAAGCATGAAAAGATCACGAGGCCTGTGCACACCACTCCCTAAAAACCAGTCTTCTATTGAACCTGATTTTGCCAGAATGTTTTGCTTTGAATGTTTATAGAGTAAGCCAGAAATATGCACAATTTACAACACAAATTATATAAAATATACAAATTTGAACTCTCTTCTAGACCTACAGTTCAAAGTAGGAGTGTGAGATCATGTTTTTTTGTTGAGAATTTGGTGCCATCTATCCAACAGGCAGAAGCTAGTCTGCCTAGAAAGAGCATGCTGGGTCCTTTCGAAATGATTCCAAAGTCTCCTCACCTGGAAGTAAGGTGGTACGAATTTTCTGGATGAGCAGAGGACAGAGGAGGGAGTTCTTTGTCTAAGGGGCGAGTGGAACATTAAGGCACACCTATCATCAGCTTTGTTTCATCAACCCTGACAGATTGCCCAGGTGGAGGCCTCAGGGCACTTCAAAAGAAAGATCAAAAAGTTGCCTGGGGACCTGACACTGTCAATGGCCCGTCCCATTACTGCCTTTGATGAAAACTGGTACAGCAAACACATTTACAGAATCTCTGTCTGTAGAACAGCAACCCCAGGAAAGAGGAGGAAATGGAGGAGGAAAATGGAAATACATGCGAGATGATCTAGAAACACTTAGAAAGCAACAAGAAGGAGGCATTCGGTAAGAACCTGAGGAAAGAGGATGGGTTTTATAGTCAAAATTAGGCTTCACAATATACTTGTAGCACAGCTCCATTTATAAAGGATACTAATCTCCCCAAGATTCCCTCATTCGCTCACCCAACAAACATTTATTGGGCACCTATCATGTGCTGGACACACAGAGTTTATTGCAGGGATTAAATGAAACAGCAGAAAGACTCCACTACGTTACCAAGACAACTGTGATGGTCAAGCGACTGCGTGTTCCCATCACAGACCCAGTTGCCACTCCTACTCAGGTTAACAGTGGCCCCTTTCACTCTCAGAAGGGTCTCGTTTGAGCAAGGGGCACGGTCACTGCAGCTAGTAAGAGTCTCCTAACTTGTCTTCAAGTCTCTGGCTTTGCCTTTTCCCCCATCCTCCCCCACAGAACAAGCAGATTTTCCCCTCGAAATTTTAGTCAGGTAACATCACTGTCCTGCTTCACATTTTCTAGTGGCATTCATCAAACTGAAAATAAAACCCGGAGTCCTTTTTCCTGCCTTGCAAAATGCTGTATGACCTGGCTGACTGCTCTCTATTAATTCTCCATTCCTTCAAGGAGCCAGGTTTCATCCTGTGTTAGAATCTTTGCATGGGCTGTTCCCTCTGCCTATACCCTTCCCCTCCTGTCTCACAAACAGCCTTCTTACTATCATTCACTTCTCAATTTAAATGTTTCTTCATCAGAGGTCTTGTAGGGCCTCCAAATCTAACGAAGGCTCCCATTCACTTTCTATGGCATTAGTCTAGTTTCTGTGCGGCCCTTCTTCCCAGCTGGTATCTGCCTTCCTGCTTATTATCACTTGCTTTCCCATCTAGATTGCAAGCTCTAAGTGGGTTGAATCCTCACATGCTTTGTTCACTTCAGAGCCTAGCTAAAAATAGGTGTTCAACAAATATTTGGCAGAGACACTAATATATGCTCTGTTAGATCGAATTTGTGTGGTTCTGTAATGCAGACAGCTGGTCTCGGAGAATTCCAGGCTGTGCACTATAACCCCCGAACACTCTGCATAAGAAACAGTGTCTTCACCACCAAAGTTACCTTATATGTTGAATCGAAGAAGAAACTAACCTGAAACTCACAAGTTCACTATAAAGCTATAAAATTAAAGAACCCTGGTGGTTGAGTGTACAGTTTCCAACTCCATTCATAGCTGTTTTTAAGACAGTCAAGACCTTAATACCCGCCTCTGCTTCTTTGGTGTTCAGAACCATGTCCAGTTAAAATACAGAAGATTTTGATGAGATGCTAGAAAGGGTTTTATTTAAGTGCTTCAGGGTAAGATGACTGAAGAGGAAACCTCCTTTGGTTCCTGGACCATTCCCAATGTGGCTTGCGTGTGTGTGTGTGTGTGTGTGTGTGCGTGCAGGCTTCCCCACACCAACAAGCAATTCTCTGATAGGGTGTTTGAGAATTCAGCTCAATGCTGACATTACCCCCGGATTCCATGGGTAAAGAGCTCAGTCCCACAAGATGGCCCTCCACGTCAGACCTCAAATGAAAGCCCAGGTTGTTATCTGTGCTTCTAACTGACCAGCTACAAACGGGAGACTCCAACGACCCCCTCCAGTACAAATGCCAATTGTAAGTCAGAAGTTACCTGTACTTCTGACCAATTGGCTGTAAACTAGAGGTTCCCACGACCCCCTTCTTAAGTTCTATTAATTTGCTCACAGAACTCAGGAAATCTGTCTACTCCCTAGAGTATGGATATCCTACAAACATTATTAAAGGTTACAAATCAACAGTCAGATGAAGAGATACAGAGGGCAAGGCAGAAAACAAAGGAGCTTCTGTCCTCATGGCATTTGGGGCCTAGCATGGGAGCATGTGGAAATGTTCTGGTTTCCCAACCTGGAAACTCTCTGAACCCCCTCCTTTTTGGGGTTTTTATGGAGGCTTCATTACTTAGGCATATTGATCTACTCATTGGCCACTGGTGACTGATTCAACCTCCATCTCCTCTCCCCTCCCCTGAAATCAGCAGGTGGGACTAAAAGCTCCAACCCTCTCTCTTCCTGGTTGGTTCCCTCATCCCTTGGCCTTTTTCCAAAAATCATTTCATTTACACAAACCTGGTTGTAATGGAAAGGGATTTGTTATAAGTACAAGACACCCACGTCACCTTTATGGCTCTGAAGCTATGTCAGGAACTAAGAAGGGGAGACCAACTATTATGACAAAAGATGCTACACTGCTCCTATCAATCAGGAAATTCCAAGGGTTTCCTGACTGCAGATAAAGACCAAATATATTTGAGAAATACGTTTTGGTCACCTGAATGATCAAATCCATGTATTTCTTATCAATCACAAAATCACAGAATCTAATGCAAGAAAATGATGGGCTCAAATCCTCATTTCTACAATCTCCTAGTAAAGTTCTTAATGAAGCAACACATTATCTTAGATCTCAAACTTTGAGGATACAAAATAAAAATAATCTGTACTTCAAGAAAAAGCAAGAATCCTGTTTTAAATGTATAAAAATGCTAGTGTTGCAAGAAAATCAAAGAAAACATTATCACTATAGAATGCAAATAACTCACATTATATGTAACCTCAAGGAAGAAGTTTGCTACTGTTTGCATCTGTTATTACTCTGGACTGGATCCTTGCACCCCAGCATCTGCCCAGCCACCATGCCTACAGCCCTCATGAAATCCTTATGAAACAGATACCCCTAAGGATCTAGTGGGAGGATATGAACTGTATTAGGACTAGCGGTCACCAAGGAGGTGACATATGAACTAGTTCACTCATTACTGTTGATTAGGTTGACTCATTAAACTCACTACCTCCCATAGTCACCCAAACTATGTCTTCCAAGGCAAATTTTGATTAGCAGAGTACCTGGTAAAAAGACACACAACATATTTTGTTGAATGAATAATAAAAATGAGGCAAAGGTAGACTAAGGCATATTTGTATCAATAAAATCCCTAAATGGGAAAATGGGTGAGAAATTTAGTAAAATAAAGTCAATGGGCTGATGGAGGGACACAAAGAAGGTGGTGAGGGGGCATATAGAATCAAGCCCCTCTCTCCCCTCCCTCACAATTTTGTTCCTAGCTGGCCCTAAAAATGCCAAACCCATTCTAAATATCTGTATTATAACTGGTTGAGCTCCTCAGATTCTAAAAGCTATTGTAAATAATTAACTTAAGAAAACCACTCTGCCCTTTACCAGTGGCATTTAATTGAATCTATAATAATCTGTACTTTTGCTAATACCTTCGGTCTGCAGCTGTGTGTTGAAAAAAGACCCAATAAAATGATGAGGAGGAAAGGGGAAATTCCAAATTGTTGAGCCATAATTTATAAAGACATATCTGTATTACTGGATTTCGGATATGAAAGAAGCCACAGGCAAAAGGGTACCAAAAAATTCAAATGAGTGGTCTGAAGAACAAAGACAAAGGGAGGTGAAAACTTTAGAAGTAGGATAATAAAAAACCTGGGCTGGACAAAAGGAAATTTTAGAAACTCCCACTCAACAAGTGCTATACAACATTCTGAGCTTATAAAGGCTAGTCCTTCCACCTAGAGAAGGGGCCCCCACAGTAATGCACAAGGGACCCACTATGTGGCAAGGCACATGTGATCGCCATACTTCTAAATAGGACAAAATCAAGAAACTTCAGAGCAATTCACAAAATTAATAAAACACTAAGAGAATTAATAAGATACTAAGAAGCTGACCTGGTTTCCCTTTTTCTCTCCTTCTTTCATAGTCCTCAGAGAAAACTTTACTTACAATTTCTTGGTTGCTGTCACAGCATTATTCCTTAGATGCTGGGCCAAAACCCAATTCCAAACTACTGGAATCACTCAAATGGTGGTTTCATGGGTATCTTCTTTCTTTTTTTTTTTTAGCATCCAAATTTGCTCTAGACTGTTAGGCATCACGCGCTCTCTGAAATTCACTGGACCTTAAGGAATTCTTTGCTGAATGTTAAAAGATTTCAAGGTTGCTTGACCTTCTAAAGATGCTTCTAGGTGAGTTGAAATGATCAAAAGTCAGAGAACTTAAGACCCTGGTGCAATTCTGCAGTTTCTGAGTCTGTAACAGTGCTTGAGTTCAGCCCCAATCATATCCCCGGCATTGCCAAACCACCCAGAACACAGTCTCTTCTCAGTTTTAAGAGAGAATGTCCAGACAGCTCAGCAAATGTTTGTTGAACCTCAACTATATGCAAGAGGCTTTCATAGGTGCTGTAAATACAGAGACAGATGAAAGGAGTGAAGCCGGGAATAGGATTCAGTTTCACATCTCTCCTCCCTGAATCTGTGCCTCAAATTCACCAGAAGATACCATTATTAGGAAATGACCTTGAAACAGATACTCATAGTGTGTCCTCTGCTACAAAAACCAGAATGGGTTTGCGGTCTGTCTCCACATCACGCATCTCGTAAAACACGTCCACAAAGGATGAGAAAGATAATATTTGGCATGCGCAGGAATAAGATATCCACCCCCCGTTTTAACTCATTCCTTCACTTAGTTACACATCCAGACATGCGTGTGATATACACACAATCACAGCAGAATGATCAAGTTCCTGACCAAAAAACACTGCTTCCTTTCCCCCAAAGTCGCAGCTCATCATTATGTCCATTTGACTCTTTTTTCATAAGCCCTTCATGCTCAGGTGATTCAAGGCAAGTGAACCAACAAACACAAAATCCGGAACTACCTTGCAAAGGATTTACAGAGATAAAAGAAACTTGAACTCCAAGAAATTTTACCTGTTCGGTTTCTCTCGGCTGGTTCTCTCTAGAAGGCATTTTAACTGAGCTCGTCGTCCACTGAGAACCAGGAACAGCTGTTCTGAATTGTTTTCCAAATTAAAAATAGGAGTTTCTGAATAGCGTTAAGAAAGGCGGAATCTCAGAATTAGGTCAGATCCGGATGTGACCCCAACAAGACTTTGGGGCCAGACATGGCTCTAATTCCTGTTCTCTAATTACTAGCTGTGTGGCATGGACAATTAGTTAACCTGGCCCTTAGCTCCCTCCTGTGTAAATGGGGTCAAACAGTGTTTGTAAAGCACCTGGTTTGCCACGTAGCCAATGGGGAGACCCTGAGTAGGTGAAAATGATCTTGGTATCAAGCACTACTGGCAACAATTTCTTTGTAATCTTTGTAATCTTTGCATTTCTTTGTAATCTTTGCATTTCTTTGTAATTAGTTCACAATTGCAATTGTGAACATTTACGAGTAGCATTTCTCATTTTGTGACTGCAGTAAAGGACTCCTGCTCAGTGAAAGACCATCACTGGGGGGAAAAAAAGTACTGTTGCCCACTTACAACCCGGAATGATTCTGCTGGAACTGGTCTGGAGTGTGTGATTTGGGGATAGGCAAGTCTGAAACCAGCTCAGATGATTCTAATGTGAAAAAAAAAAAAAAATCAAAAGCAGACAAATAAGATGCTAGGCAGCATGACTAGTAATTTAGGGATGCCAGAGTTAGCAAATAAAATTCAGGACACTCAGTTAAATTGCAAGTTTGGATAAAAAAACCAATTAATTTTTTTAGTGTAAGCGTGTCACAAATACTGTGCATTTAACTGGATGTCATGTGTTTCATTTGGCAACCCTAGCCAGTATGATAACTTTTGGGCAAAAAAAAAAAAAAAGGGAGAAAGAAGAGTATGTGTATCCAACTGTTTAATTACATGTTGTATAAAATGGATTTTGAAGATTTGCTTCTGGGAGGTGAACCAGATAGGAGGCAAGGAAGGGAAAGGTACTTTTCACTCTACACTTCTGGTGCCCTTTAAATTTTGAACCACATGAAAGTATTCCATAATTTTTAAACAAACAGCCTTACAAAAATTAAAAATAAATAATTTGTAATGGGGGGAAGAATCGATATAGAGAGGACATAACTGATACATACGATACACTTAGAAAACAAAACTAATAGGAATCTGTCAAAATACCTCCCTCTATTACCCTCCGGTTTTTCAGTGCAGACATAAATAGAATTAATATTACCAATCACTTGTTGAGCTGCCAGATTATAATTGGAATTAATATTAGCAGTCTCCTGTTGAGTTGCTATTACGCTAAGCACTTTACATACTTTCGTTAATTTAATCCTCACAATAACCCTTGGGGGTTTTGCAAACGAAAAGGCTGAAACTCAGAAAGGTTAATTAATTTGCCCAAATCACACAACTAATGATTGGCAGGCCTGGGGTTTAAATCTAGGTCAGTCAGCATCCACGGCTTGCTGCTTTTAAACATAAGACAATACTGTCCTGTCTTCCAGCATGTTGATGCCCAAAGTCAGGAAATTTGTATTTGGGCATAAAAATCAATGCAAAAAGGAAGAACAAAGAATGCACACTTTCATTTTATGCCAGCATCAGTCACCGAGCTATGAAACATGACACCCCCCGCATTTTCTTGTTAAGTAAATATACAGGCACACCTCGCTTTATGCAATGCCTACGATCGAAGACAGTTGTTTATAAATGACATTTATGCAAATGTAATCATATTTAGAATAAAACCGGGAGCTTTTAAACAAAGTGTGTTAAATTTGGAAGATAAATAAGACTGGCTCAATTCCATTATTTTGGGGCAGGGCACAAAATGAGATCATCTGGGAATTTGCTAATCGTCCTTCAGAGTTGGGGGTCTTGATATAAAACATGCTGATAGTTTATGTGTGGAGAGGATATTTTGCTAAATTACGAAGGATTTAATCAGTTAAATTAAATTTCCAACTTGAGCCTACTTTTAGCTAATTTACTCTTTAAAAAGCATGAGTAAATATTTGTTACAGAGGAGAAGAATGTCACTTAACTTATCAAACCAGTACTATTTTCATAGCTTATCAGGGACAGGAATATCTTAGAGGACTATTCAGTTTTCTATTGTGAATGGTTTTTAAGAGATTTCTCCACAATCTCTTTTGGGCTACACACCTTACACATCCCCCAGTGAGCTGCCTTCTTTAGATGGCAATATGAGGGAATGGGAGGAAGGGGTTTATCTGTTGGAATTGATGATCAAAGGCTAATAACATTTCAAGAGTCTTTTAAATTAGTAATTTTATAAACAGCGACCAAAAGCTATCACCCCATTTAGAAGAGAGCCACAGACTCCCTGCATAGTTCTAGGATTTCTGTAGAGGTTGGGATAGGAGTGGTTGAAGACAGGTTAAGTGTCCCCTCCAGCCCAAGGGCAACGAGAACAGCACACTGAGGTTAAGGCAAGACTTGACTTCCCCATGTTCCAACTTTGTGCTTTCTACACTACATCAACTCTTCTGAGAGGCCAGTATTACCATTCCGAATTCAGGAAAAATCAACTCAGAAACAATCACTTAAAACTATGCCCAGAGATGCTGTTGGCCAGACAATGGCTCCATTTGTCAAAGGCGGTTGCCATCTTGGCAGAGCAGTATTTGTAACATCATCTAAATATTCTATTTATTTTCCTCTTTATTCCTTATAAAAGGGAGCATTTTCTTTGAAAGTAATATTAAAGAATATGTATAAAATGCTAGTCAACGCTATCAGAGATTTTATCTAAATAGCCAAGAGTAATTGAGGATTTTATGATACTTTCAGCTCCCTGGAAACAGACAAATCTCTATCTCCCCACCCTTTACACCTAAACCATAACATGAAATGTATTTATTTTTTATATTTACACATATTTGATTCAGTAGGTATTTTCCAGAATGCATTAAAGTCTGTCAAAGTACTGCCAGTAGTAAATCTGCATGAAACTCATATTATTTCCAATAAATCAAATTGTATCTCCATTTAATTGCATTTATTATATGTAATTGAATCAAGTTTTTTTGTTTACTCTTCTTCATTTTAAAAACAGGGAAATTGAATTGTTTTTATCATTTATAAACTATGATGTTTAAAAAAATGTTTTCCTTCAGTTTTCTGAAGCTCTTGTTCCCCCCCCCCCACCCAGGTCAACAGCCTATTGTTACTTAAATGTCTTCTTATCTAGAGTCTGGGGAAATATATGTACATTTATCTTAACATTTCTTTACTCACTATTTGAGCCTATACTTTATGACTCCAAATTTTACCAGAAAATTCTTAGCACCAGTGGTAAAATGAATTCATAAATAAAAATGAGCACAGATATTTAAAAGAGATAGGTTTGGTGGAGTCAGTTTCGGGAGTATCTCACCTCATAATCAACATGCTATTTCTAATTAACATAGTTTCTTAACTGGAGTAGTCTGGTGTGGGTTGGAGGCCATAGCTTTCCTCATTTTTCTGGGATGCTCCATGTTGACTCTCCAATCCACAGGCAAATTCACATGTCCTCTTTCTATGGTGATTTTGGAAGCACCAAAACAGTAGCCTGCTCAAATATATCCCCCTCTCCGATATTCCAGAAAACTGGATAATTCCACCGTTATAATAATTTCATCTGAAGCTCTTTAAAAATGTAAACGTCAGCATAACATGTGTGATAGTACCACGTTTCACTTCAGCATCCCGGAAACATACAGAAAACTTTAGATCCCCATGGAAATCCTTCAAAGAATAATGAGATAGGATTTGTGTCTTAAGCTTTTTTATTGTCAATATAAAAGCAATCATATAGGGGCGCCTGGGTGGCACAGCGGTTAAGCGTCTGCCTTCGGCTCAGGGCGTGATCCCGGCGTTATGGGATCGAGCCCCACATCAGGCTCCTCTGCTGGGAGCCTGCTTCTTCCTCTCCCACTCCCCCTGCTGTGTTCCCTCTCTTGCTGGCTGTCTCTATCTCTGTTGAATAAATAAATAAAATCTTAAAAAAAAAATAAAAAAAAAATAAAAGCAATCATATAAAGTCCATTTCTACATTATTTATAAAACTACAATTAAAAACATTATCTATAATGGGCTTTGTGCCATAAAGTAACTATTAGAACGTAACGATAGAAAAAGAAATGTGTCTCTCCCAATAAACTGATATACTTTCTTTAATCCGATAAGAAAATCTATGGTCCTCATTATTTTTGTTTGTTTCTGTTGCCTGGAAGATCAGAATTCAGTTTTTTTCCTTAACATTTTAGTGATTAAAGGTTCCCTGGCTAAACTACTTTACCTCTTTCTATTTCTGGACTGCATAACTCTGTCTTTGCTTGTTTTTTCTTGTACCTTTAGCTACTTGACTGCATTTTTATCTCTAAACCATCACGAACACTTTGGCAGGAGGAAGTAAACACAGTTGATTCTTGTTAATCACGGTAGTTTCGTTCTATAAAGTCACTGCAAATTCTGAATTAGCAAATACTGAGCCATTGTTCCTAGGAGAAATACTGGATAAAGTTCCCATGAGCCTCTGGTCATCAACTGATCAATATAAACCTCATTTTGTGTGTATTTCTGTTAAGGACACCTTATTTAATATTATCGTTGATTCGTAAACATTGAACTCATGGCCAATAGCAACATAACTCGTGCCTCAGTGAAGCTTATCTGACACATGTATTTTCTTCATTAGGCAGATCACAGCATTCTTGGACTTAAAAACACTAATCACTTCAGCAAGATACTTGGGGGGCATTTTAAACAGGAAAAACTACCACCAAAAAGCACAAAAATGGGAAACAGGTGGCATTAAATAAACCATGCAAAGGACACTTGTTTACAGCATGAGAAACTGAGAGGTAAGAAACTAAAACAAGACAGCATCACCTTGTGTGCCCTCAGCTGGGAACATGCACTTCCGGGAGACTCAAAGTCTTCCCCACGTCTATGCATGTTAGTGAATGACCACAAAGATACCAGCAGTATTGATCTTGGAGTTACAAATGAAGTGTAGCTAGTAGGCAAATGCATAAATCTACAATTGGCAAATGATGCGGATTGGTTGTATGACTTCCCAAAACTAACACTACTATATTTTGGCCAATTAGCACATTAGCCACAATTAGAATATCAGACTATGGAGTGGAAAGGAGGGGCCTGAGGGAATGGGGCCAGCGACAGGTACACACTGATTTTCTTATGGAAATGAAAGAAAGGTTAGAGCAAAAGCAATAGGAGCAGATCCCAGGGGAGCAGCCAGGGAGTCTGACAAGGGACTCTGGTCCCTGGGACAAGGATAGGGGAAGCAAGGTGAGCCTAAAATGGACACAGCATTAACCGATTTCACAACTGTACTTTTTCCTATTGCAGTGACCCTATTATTAGACCCATTATTGCTTCACTAGTGGAATTCAGGAGAACTGTTTTCTTCCCCAATAGATTCCTACCCTAAACTTAGAAAAATATGTCAGGCTCTATGACCAGGTATTGTAATGCCAGTATGTCTCAGGGAAAAGAAACCTGATACATAATGTGTTGATTTTGGCCAAATTGTTAGTAAAAGTTGTAACTCCTGGTTCTCAGGGGAGACTCTTCTTTCTCGTTAATGATGAAAAATGTTATGAAACCTGGAACTGGAGCAGCCACTCCCATCTCCCCCACACCGCTATTTCCACAGTGACACCAACATAGACACACGCTAGGCCAAAATTGGTAGAAAGGCAGGTTGGGAAAGACACATGTGAATTTTGTAGGACTAAGAGCAAAGCAGATTAGTCTGTTCAGTTAGGATGCTGCACATAGTAGGTCCTCCAGGGATCAACAATGTTAGCAGCAGCTCTATATTAAAACTGATTAGCTCATGAAGTGAAAATTCAGTCCCTTTTTCCTCTCTATTTGGCTTATCACATTCAGCAAAAATTACTGGGAATATTAGCCACCGCGACCTCTGTAGATAGCTCAGCTCAGGGCTATCTGTCATGGTTCATGGCTAATTCAATGTCTTTTTCCACAAGGTTATTTCTCGTGGGAGATACTGACATATAGAAAAACCATAATTGTACCTGTGTTTTATGCATGAACTTGGCTTGGTTCTTAAAGTCACACCCTTGTTATTTCAGGCCCCACCCTGATTACTATGACACTGAAGCCATCTCATGGTTGTGGAATGACTTTCCTTCTAGTTCTGTGGTACTTGCACTTCTTGTCCTTCATTGGGACTGTGATACTAAACCTATTTTGAAGGAGCAATTGACATACAGATTCTAGCATATGAGGGATGGTTGCTCTAATAGTCATGGTTTTAAACATTATTTTAATCTTGATTATCTGAAATGGAAGAAAAATGTATAGCTCCCGTTTGGTCAAAGTTTAGAAAATTTGAAGACATTTTTCAAGGGAGGCTTCATCGTTGACATTTATATTTAGAAGAATAGAAATAATCCCCCTGTTACCATATGACATTTGAACATGCTGGAATCAAGGAGACTGAGCTGAAGGTTAGGATAGGTCTGATTTCCAAATAAGCCAGTTGGCTCTGCTTTATTGTGTAATAGTGTAACACTGGTCCCCTGGCCCTGCTGATGTCAGCAGACACACACCAATGTGGCTTACATCTTCCTTTCTTCTTAGTGGTCAGCAGGTGCCATGTTAGTTATTCAACATCTTCAATAGTAGCCCTAGTCCCTGGGAACTGGGAGAGGAAAGAGGAGAGACGAGTTCAAATATATCCCTGATGCTGTTTTTATTTTTTTTTTAATTTTTATTTATTTTTTTTAAAGATTTTATTTATTTATTTGACAGAGAGAGAGACAGCCAGCGAGAGAGGGAACACAGGCAGGGGGAGTGGGAAAGGAAGAAGCAGGCTCCCAGTGAAGGAGCCTGATGTGGGGCTCGATCCCAGGACTCTGGGATCACGCCCTGAGCCGAAGGCAGACGATTAACAACTGAGCCACCCAGGTCCTGATGCTATTTTTAAAACCACTTCAAGTGCAAGTTCTCCTATGAGAAGCACCTTCTTAATATACGGTAGATTAACACTACTAAAATTAAAAAAAATAAATTTTATTAAAAATCTAAAATTATAGGTACACTCTACCACAAAGCTCTAATACCTATGAACTATAAAATATTTAAGTATATCAAATAGAAGTATTAAATAAATATATTATATACTAAATAGGAAAATTAAATATTAAAATATAAAATAATAAATATTTAAATATTGCATATGGTGCTAATTTATTTTAATGTCTTTCTGAACCTCAATCATCGGAAAAAGTTGTAGCACAAACCCCAGTCAGATTATGCTACTCGCTGACACAATACCCAGTGACAAACGGGTAAATTTGAAGGACAGTGATTGACTTTATAGAGTTTTACAGTCTCTGTTCATTAAAAAAACAGTACAAATGCAAAAAAATTAAAAAGGCATGAATTAAAGATATTCACAACACATATTTTTGTCTGAAGCTAGCAAATCTAAGGTAAAATGGTTGCAGCAATCCCCCAGGCTAAGAATATTTTTTAAATAGGCATTTTTTCTCTTAAAAGTAAAAGATAAAACCTAACAGCAATGAATATCTTAAACTATATTGTAATCAATGTTTTGATTTCTTCTTTGACCCATACCATAGTAAAAAGGATTTCTACCTATCCTCTTTATATGCTCCTAATGGTTACTTTCTTTGTCTTTCTTGATATTATCATTTCAGCTTTGGTGGACTTCAGACTGTTTGGATAAATCACATTATGCTTAAAAATTAGTTGAAAATATCTGTCTAAATTTCTATTCAAACATAAAGCTTTATAGAAATCTTTTCCTGAAAAATAGTTCAAAACCTGATGTCTTTGAAAAGAGACTGGAAATGAATTCAGTGCATTTGATTAAATGTTCTAGTAGTTCAGCAAAATAAATAAATAAATAAATAAAATTAAAAATCCCATAAGACCCTTCTAAAAATTCCTGTAGTTATCTGACCTAGGTTTTTCTTACAGTGGAATAAATAGAAGCTTGCTTACATAACCCTTCTTACAAACAAGTGGGTCAACTACTTCCATGTCAGTTTTCTAAACTTCACTGATTTGAAATTATTCTTTGGAGATAAGCCAAGTACAGATAGAAAACCAGGTCCAGGGGCACCTGGGTGGCACAGCGGTTAAGCGTCTGCCTTCGGCTCAGGGCGTGATCCCACAAGCCCCACATTAGGCTCCTCCGCTGTGAGCCTACTTTTTCCTCTCCCATTCCCCCTGCTTGTGTTCCCTCTCTCGCTGGCTGTCTCTGTCTCTGTCAAATAAATAAATAAAATCTTAAAAAAAAAAAGAAAACCAGGTCCAAATTTTCCCATGATGAACTAATTAGTTTACTTTGGGCTATTTCTTACATAGTAGCCTTCTGCTATCAGACACTTGACCTACCTTGTTGCTTGACAACACTTCCGAATATGTTAATGTGGCCAACGTGGGACTCTGTTTTACTTACTATAATCAAATAGGGTATATTTTTATCTCTAAAGAAAGTCAAACTGTTATCTTTGTGATTCCTGTGAATCATTTAAGTCCTCAATTCAGAACCATTTTATTTTATGTAATAAGTCAGTTTTTCTAGACTGACAGGTTAGAAATTGGACTGAATAGCATACTGGTGTCTATTTCGGAAGGTAACAACTCAGAGGACAGGAAAGGTTTTAAAGATTACTCTAAAATTACCCAGATGCAATCAACCAAGAGATCTTTGGTGTCGTGGATCTAAAAGGTTGGCCATTTAGTTTGCAATTGTGGGCCTGGACCTGGCTAGAGATTATGCAGCCGTTTATAAGCCCATCTCTTATGCTAGCAGCTGGCTGAGGTTGGCTCAGAAAAATGCTACCATTCCTGATGGAAAAAATGCTTAGGCTGGTTAATCAATTACAATTACCTCAGTCTGCAGACTAACCACAGTGTCTGCCAGCTTACCACCTGAGTCTACTTACATATATTTGTAATGTTTATCCATGAGACAGGAAACGGAGAACTTACTGGCAAGAATATACAGTCAAGTGTTATGGACAGTAATGGTGAGCAAGCCTCAAACTCTATCACAGGTCCAACTCCCTTCCTGAGGATTGACTTAAGAGACTCTACAGAAGGACACCAATGACCCTTTCTACAAAGGGATGTGACTGTATTTTCAGAACTAGGGATTTGAAACTTGTCTAACCCAGCATCTGCTCTTAATAATGGAAGATTTTATATGGTAACTGCTCCAGAATTTTCAGGCCATAGAATCACCAACCACATGGACCACATTAGCTTCTATTTATAAAGTTCTTTTTTTGCCCCACATTGTTCCCCTACAATTCTATTCGTATGCCTGCAACTTCTAAGGTTATGCATGCCTTTGGATTTTTGCTACATAAAGTAAATATGCTCACTGGGAAGAGTAATTCATTAGCTGTTTGCAGTCATAGCTACTTTAGTGGAATTTACCTCATCAGAAAGACTGGTCAACAAGCCACTAATTCCCCATCTTAGAAGCAACAAAATATCAAAAGAGAAAAATGGGCTCTGAGACAAAGTTCTGAAAAAGAACAATTTTCCTTGACAAGTATGAAAAAGGAAGTTCTTTGCTCCACTTTCAATGAATGTCAAAGAAAAAAAGACTCAAGGAAACAATTTTACCTCCGTGACAATATAGAGTATGTAATAAAATTTTTTGTCCAGGCAAGAGTTTAGGGGCATAGGGAACGCTTGGCCTAATAAGAAGCTAACTTATTTTCAATTATGTAGGAGAAGGTGAGGATATATCATTTATCTAAAATGTCTGCAAAAAAGAATCTTTTATTTCTTTCTTAATAAAGCTTCGGGACAAAAGCAACTACTCTTAAGAATGTAATGGATTTACTCATAGACACCATTGCTAGAGTGTAAAAGTGCTTCTGGAAACTCAACACTGGAATGATTATCATAAAAATATTTATTCTCTTTAGTTTTAGTCTCAATTCTTTTCAGATCCAGTTAAGTGGGGTAATTTCAAAGTAATTGTAATAAAGTGATATTTGCTGATTAAAAAACAAAAAGATATGGAAGAAACCCAGTGTTCATTGTAGATGAATGGATAAAGAAGGTGCAGTATGTGTACACACACACACACACACACACACACACACACACACGGAATATTACTCAGCCATTAAAAAGAATGAAATCTTGCCATTTGAGACAACATGGATGGACCTAGAGGGTATAGCGCTAAGTGAAATAAGTCAGTCAGAGAAAGATAAATACCATATGATTTAACTCAAATGTGGAAGTTAAGGGAAAAAAAACAAATGAACAAAGAAATAAAGAGACAAAAAAACAGATTCTGAAATACAGAGACCAAACTGATGGCTGTCAGTGGGGGGATGCATGAAATAAAGGGGATTAAGAGTACACTTATCTTGATGAGCACTGAGAAATGTGTAGAATTGTTGAATCATTATATTGTACACTTGAAACTAGTGTAACACTGTATATTAAATATACTTGAATAAAAATAAAATTAAAAATTAAAAAAAGATATTATTTAAGATCCTGTCTACTCCTTAGACTTTTCCTAATTAGTGCCAGATATACGTTCTTAGTACTGGGAGTGCTAGAGAGCATATCAGGCCAAGAGAAAAACCTTAAATAGATAAAAACTTTTACTTCTGCCCTTACTTGCCCTTTCCCTCAAGACCCCATGGTTTGGAGAAGACCTCACTCTCACCCACCCACAACATTCAGTTCAATTTTGCCTTTAAGTCATTCCTCGGGCCAATTCTGGCAATTGTGTTAAAAGAAACTAGACTCATAAAGATCATGGCTGCAAGACATGGGGACATGTTTGTTTACTTTAACCTTCTTTCATCTTTTTCGTATCTTGGCAAATACACTGCACATGTCTGAAACCTCAACAAAATATATGTAAAAAAAAAAATATCCCAAACAGAAAGCGGTAGTAAGAAAAAGTAGAATTTGCAAAACTGCACCCATTAAAATGAAAATGACCAAACTTCTGATGTTCTTACACAGTGACCGAGATTTGAAAACTGGTGCATTAAATGAATGCATTCTTTTGGTGGTAATAATTCAAAGCTGAAAATGGTGGTGGGTATTGTCAGTCTTTAATCAAGGACTCGTTATCAATGCAAATTTCATCCTTGACAACGATAGCAAAGAGTTATAACTGATAGGGATCTACAAAGATTCATCATAAGTTACAGCTTTTATGAAAAACACATTTGTGCAGAACGAGATGTCGGAAATGATATTTCCATAACAAAGAATGCTTTACACACCTGGAATCCAGAAGGGAAAGAGAGAACACCTCAACTGGACAAGCGGGCATGCAGAGTGTTCTCATACTAGTTACTTAATAATCAGAGAGACTTGAAATGGAGAATGAGAGGCAGTCATATGGTTGTATAAAGAATGTTTTTAAATGTAATAAACTATTCCCAGGATTTTTTCAAACAGTGAACTAGAAAGCGTGCTATCATGGGGATAGAGAGGGTATGGGAGAAAGGGGGTAGGAAAGAGAGAATAAGTCTCCCTAAACTTGGTCAACCATTTGACATATATTTACATTTGATAACATTTTACATATTGTTGGAAGTTACAAAAGTAATTACTAGAGAATGATTCTTTAACTTTTAGAACTTCAAGATTTTTTAAATTATTTTTTAAAGATTTTATTTGTCAGAGAGAGAGAGAGACAGAAAGAGAGCACAAGCAGGAGGAGGGACAGAGGAAGAGGGAGAAGCAGGCTCCCTGCCGAGCAAGAACCCCGAGATCATGACCTGAGAACCGACTGAGCCACCCAGGTGTCCCTCTTTAAGATATTTTTTTATATTTTGGTGAGTAGATCTTGAGATTAAAATTGTCATAAAGTCAGTCATAGCAGAGCTAGAACAAAGCTCCTGAATAAAATGAAGAAAATGGGAGGTAACTGGTTTTTCAGTTGAGACTGGCTAGGTATCAGTTATTACAGCATGATATTAATAAGACCAAATTAATAGATTCAGTCACTCTGGGAATCTGCTAGGTTTTTCCATTCCATGGCACTAGAACACATTCTTAACTGAGACGCCTGTCATTTTCACAAGGGGCTGCTGAGAATACAGAGCAGAATTCTAGAGAAAGGAAGTGTTACTTGAAGTGACTGCCCCACAGAAAGGGATAAATGATGTCATATTCATAAACTAAGAGCTAAAGGCATTTTAATATAGTCTTCCAATTTAACAATAATGATAACAATAATGACGATAAATATATATGATTAGATAGAACCTTACATTTCCCTTGTTCTCAGAACTTAAATTTCTTTATTAGCCAAAGCGATCCGTGCTTACAGAAAAAGAAGAAAATCATGAGTCTGATGTTACAGCTACTGCTTCTCCTTGAGAGATGGCACTTGGTCTTAGGGATTTAGCCAGCATATCTCAGTTGCTGTCACCTGACCTCTTCTAGGAGGTCCCGATCCCAGAAGCCATTTCCCTGAACATATCCAATTGAATGAGCACAGGTACCCCACATGCACTATATCTTTCTCCCCCAACTTGCTTTGCCTTTTTAATACCTAATTTCAATTTGGGGGACCACGTTTCATTCATCTATTGACTCCTTAAAAAGCAGCGAAACTTTATAAAAATTTCTTCTTTCTCCCAATACCTGGTCAATGCCATTCTTGTTCATTATTTCTCTAATCTGACTTCTCTCTCCAACGTTACAATCACTGAGCTAACTTCAGATGTTATTTCCCACTCCTAACTCATCTCTCTATAATTTTAACCCCCTTACATTTATCTTCCTGTTTATTATCAAAATACTGCATTGAAACCACTAACTTAAACCCTACTTGGTGATGTTAAAATTATCTGTTCACAGATCTCTCTAACATACCAGATTCTAAGTTCTTCAAGAGCAGGAATTGTCTTATTCACCCTTATACAACCAAAATACCAAGTATGCTGCTGACACACCAGAGGCACTTTGTGACTTTTTTCAATAAAAAATTCAGATATACAAAAATTATGCCAGAGGTTAAATTGCTATTATCAGTTTTAATATGAGGAGCAGATCTTTCATTGCAATAAATACTCTTGTCAACTTTGACATAACTAATGCCATTTTCTCTAAAGTTTATACTTTCCAGTTAGAATCTGTGTTCTTCAAAGGGTGTCAATAATTCTTTGAGTTCTTATTTTCATCTTTTGGATCAAATTATCACACACAATAACATGTTTATCGCAAAAAAGACTAATTCAAAAACAGTTTTGAACTATTTCTTTAATCTTATTCCAATTTCTACACACTTTTAAAAAGTTTCTGAAAAATAAGACAAAGAAAACAGTTTCTACTGGTTATAAAATATGATGCAAACACGGCATCTTTCTTTAAATACATAGTCAACATTTATGAATTTGAATTGTTTCTTTTCTCTTGAAATAGTTCTCTGTTCTCAAGCTGCCAAGACTCTCCTTGCATGTGGATTTTACTATATTGATTTTAAGAGTCAACGTTACTACTTTAGACCGATTGCACCAGACTTCAAGACTTAATTCACGAAAATCACCCTAATTCAACACTTTCCAGGAACTGATAGGAAACTAACTTCTGGTTTCCTGGCCCTCACGCGTGGGTTTATTTTAAATGTCAAAGCGTACTTTGAGAGAGTGAAAAACCGTAAGGAGTCAGAACCATGAAGACCACACTTGATTAGAAACACTGCTAGGAATGAGAAAGAAGAACATTTGTGATTCAAGGGAAATCCATCTTTGCAAGAATTGAGTTATTATCATACAGTCGTTTTACAGAGAAAACCACACCACAGAATTCAAAGACTTCCTCCCAGTTGGTACCGGAAACAGATGCACACTAGGCCTTCTCCAAGTGCGCAAAGGAGACCTAGTACAGGGCTTGATGCAGCTTTCCCCATCAGAGGACAACACACATCGGTCCTTACTCTCCACTTTTCATCTCGCCCTCACATTTATCTAGAGATGCCCTTTTCTCCAGATACAAGGGATTAGATCAAGGGTAGGATATCAGGAATAATAAAGGTCATTTGATGCAACCTCCCAGCACGGGCCATCTCTACCACAAAGAATTCTTAGAGTGGCGCATTCCTTGGTCTTCTTTGGTTTTTATCCAGTCCCTTCAGTGACTTCCTGAGTAGTCTTTCCAGCCTCATCTGGTGCCCCTCTCTCCACCCTCTATTTTCCACTTAAACCCTCTATCAGCTCACTGAATGCACCAAGCTTTTTCCCAGGTCGAGACCTCAGCAGGTGCTTTGGCTCTGTCTGGACTGTTCTGTCCTAACTGCCCACCTGACTGGCACCCAGACTGGCACCCAGACATCCTTCAGTCTCAATTGAAACACCAGTTTCCTCAGACAGGTCTTCTTGACCAATCGCAGCCTTGTTTTTTCCCATTTTAAGAAGTTACTTGCGGTCACAATAACTTCTCAAATTTCTTTGACTTAAATTTTCTTTTAGTGTTTTCAATTCCTTCCCATTCTGGAAAACTATTTTCTTTTTTGTAGAAAGAAGAGGGAAGCACAATAGAAACTAATTCTACTTTCACTCACATCCATAAATTCCTTATTCACCGCTTTGCTTTAAACAATGCTAGAAGAATCTTTGGCTCTCCTTAGCATTTTTTCCAGGGTTCAGCCCACTCTGGGTTTTACTCTTCTTCATACTATCTTGACAGCTCACAACACCTTTGTAAGTATTTCTAATTATGTGTCCCTTTGTTCGTCTGTTCTACAAGCCAATTTTTAAAATGGATTTTACTAGAGCCTCTGTGTAGCCTCATGAATTTTTCTAGTGGTCTCTCTTTGGGGATTATGCAAAATGCTCTTTTCAGCCTTTGTTAGTTTATCTGAATTCGGTATTTTTAAGAACACAGTCTTCTGTCAAAGTGGCCAATGATTCCAAGTTGCCACAGGCAATTATCACTCCCTGGTCCTCATCTCACTCTGCATCTTTGCAACATCTCACCCAAGTGATCATTCCCTTTTTTTGGAAACACTTCCTGGCTTGGGTTCCATGACCACATTGTTTTGGGGGGAAAGGGTGAGTTTTTTACTGGCTCCCCTGCAAGATCCCTCGATGTCAGAATAAGCCAGTGAGTGGTCTTTTGGTGATCTCCTCAAGACCTGGGCTCTAAATAGCGTCCATAGACTCTTTATTCCCAAATTTCTATGTGCAGCTATGACTTCTTCAAGCCCCCCAAATTCTATATCTAAAAGCCCAATGTGACATTTCCACATGGATACCTAAACATACTTCAAAAGGCTGAAAATGAATTCTGCATTTCCCTTCCAATTTTGTTTTTTCTCTTAGCTTTATCCACCTTAGGAAACAGCTTCACCAATTGTCTTGTATCTCTGTACGAAACCTGGTGATCATTTCGGTTCTTCCTTTTCTTCAGCCCACCCCCTTAATCTGCTTTGTCAGCAAGTCCTGTCAGCTCTCCTTCAAACAGGTCCTGAATCTATTTCTTTCTCTCCAGGGCCACTGTTCCAACCCCAATCTATGCCACTGCCATCTGCTGGCATAACCCCCTACCTGGTCTCTGCTCGTCCTAGGCTACATTCTCTTCAAGGAGGCCAGGGTGATCTTTTAGAAAGATGGCCTTCTCTGCAGCTTTTCCTCGGAATCATAGAGCATTCTCCTACCCCTCCCAGGTCACTCTCATTATTTCACATTACCTTTTTTTTTAAATAGCGCTGAAACTTGTATAATTGCAATTTGTATATTGACTTAGGTGTCCATCTCTCTAAGCTAGAATGTAATTTCCATGATATTAACCTCTATTATCCACTGGCTTAGAAGAATACCAAGGCTCAGAGTATGCTTAGTCTCTGTTGAATGAATTTTCAAGAGACAATATCTAAATCACAGTGTCTTCTCACTTCATTCAGAATAAAAATCAAAAGTCAACATGTTTTTCAGGACTTTCAAAGCCCTCTGTGATATGGCCCCATTATCGTCCGTCCCCTGTTTCTTGCCACCCCAGCCCCCCTTCAGGTGCGTAGGCTGCTTTGATTCCTGGAAGATGCCAGGCAAACCCCAGCTTGTTATCCTTTCGGTCTGGAAAACTCTTCCTCCTCACAACCACATGGCTCGCTCTCTGACTTCCTTCAGATCAATATTCAAAGATCATCTTCTCAGTAAGGCTTTCCCTGGGCATCTGATCTAAAATTTCAGCACCCGCTGGGCCACGCCACTGACACTTTCTGCATGCCTCTGCTGCTTTATATCCTCTCCCAGCACTTATCTCTAAACGTAGCATAGATTCAGCTTGTGTGTATCTTGTTTATTTTCTATCTCCCCAGTAAAAGGCAAGTTGTATGGGGCCAGGGATGTTTGTCTGTTGTCTGTTTTCTGTTTTCACTTCCGTCCACACAGAGCCCAGAACAGTGTTTGGCACTAAAAAATATTTGTTCAATAAATGAACAAGAAACTTAAATTATTGTTCTTTTTTTTTTTTTAGAGGTTTTTTTGTTTGTTTGTTTGTTTGTTTGTTTTTTGACAGAGATAGAGACAGCCAGCGAGAGAGGGAACACAAGCAGGGGGAGTGGGAGAGGAAGACGCTGGCTCCCAGCGGAGGAGCCTGATGAGGGGCTCGATCCCAGAACACCGGGATCACACCCTGAGCCAAAGGCAGACACTTAACGACTGAACCACCCAGGTGCCCCTTAAATTATTTTTCTTAATACATGGAGCAGTTGTTTACTTAAAAAGACACCTTATTAAAGACTTTTTTGATTATGTGTTAAGCAGAGTTTTAGTCTTATTATTAGTAATCTAGACAAGTTTCCTTCATTTAAGGAGGACCTATGAGAGAAGGTTAATATTGGGAGGACATGAATAATGATTGTGTGAAACAAATTAAGTAATACTCTCAACTCCATTTATGGGGTTTACAATAGGCTTTTATTATGCTTAGTGATGTTGCTACGTCCTATTACTATATCATAAACTTCAGCTCTAGGTACACCTAATAATGAGTAAAAAAATCATTGTCCTTTAGACACCAACTCTAGAAAGTGACATACTCTTTATGGGAAACACCTGGTTTGTCCTGTCTATTTTTACTGTAATTGTTTTCCTGCATCTCGACATTACAATTACTTGCTTAAGAGCTGACCTATTGGTTAAGCTACCTTGATGAATCAACTCAAGAAACTAGATTAATTGTGAGCTGAGCTTTATGTGAATAGTTGGTCTATGTTTCATGCTCTACTGATCTGAAAGACCAAAAACCTAACCTGAAACTTTTCAGTGAGGGTGGGAAAAGAGCAGATTTCTGTTCTGAACCACCTGGAGTTTTGGCTGACTTCCACTTTTCCTGAAAAAAAACACAGTTAACTAAATGAAAAGCAACTCAGAAACCGGTAGATAATTTTAGAATAAGCTGGTGTGCCAAGGAGCAGAGAAGACCAATGTATTAGGGTTACCTTCACTATCAGGCCAAATATTCCTGTTCCAGAAATGGCCTGTGAGAGTTGTCATTTGCTTATATTTGATAGATTCCCTTTATTCCTTCTTGGCAACTATGAGAACAGGCTCATCCAGTTTCATCCGAAATGTTTTGTTTTTCTTTCGAAAGTAATGCTGGTAACATTTTATGAGAGGCCCATAATCCTTAAGCAGAAAAGCCTCATTAATTAACTACCCGTCAAGATTACCCTTTTTCGGTCATCCATAAGAATCCCCTCTTGCTTTAAGAAGGGTTGATCCCATCTGGGTAGAGAATCATGCTAAGAAACTACAAAAAGTAACTGTCTAGGGGGAACGGCACAAAGCAAGTATGGCTCTTAATACTACAATGTGGATTTTATAATAATTTGAAAATTCAACAAACTTAAATGCCTAAGGCTATAATGCCAAAGTCCATCTTTTCTGTTAAACCTTCTCAAATTTAGAACTATACAACCATGCATATAAGTATATATATTTATTTATAACATCACTGAATATGTGTGACCTTAACAAAATATTAAGAATAGCACACATTTTAAAAAATAGTACCAAATCAAAATTCAAAGCTACTGTTAACGTTAAATAATAATTTTGTTGTTAATAACCCTGGAACTCATTTATTAATTTGGGCTTAATTAAATAATGTACCATTTAATCAACCGGAACCTTATATCCTTAATTTTAGATCTTGAAATGAAAAGCCAGTAGACATGTTCCAGGGGTGATGATTTTAACCAAACACAGCTTTTCCCTAGTAATACAGCCTCCAGCTTTCGCTAGTCACCTGCTTCGGCATTTTTCAAATAATTAAATTATGTTGTATGGGGGTGGGAAACTCTTGGAAGCTAAGGTACTGTGGCCACTTGAACAAGCACACAGGCACACACCCTAGTAGCTGCCATGCGTGGATTAGAATTTGGAAATAACTGAGCAAAAAACCTGGAAGACGGCAATTACTTTTGATTTCTCTGTGGCTACACCTGAGGCAGTGCAAAGAAATGTCCTATCACTTCGCTGGCTTGGCTCACTAAAATACGTCCCCTTCAGTGAAACTCTAAATACATTATTATTTATTATTATTATTATTATTATTATTATTGTTATCATCATCATCATGATTATTTTTAATGATTTTGGCTATTTGGGGATACAGATGGAAGGAAATTGGCATTGCTGTAAATGGTTTTTTTTTTGGGGGGGGGATGGTGTGTGTTTGTTTAATCCTAACCAGCCGTTTGCTACGGAAATACCCAGAGACAGCCGGCTCGGGTTTCCCGGGACTCCGGGGACGGCCTCCCGGGGCCCCGGGATGGCTGCGGACCCGCGCGCTCGCGCCCCGCACCGGCTCGCGCAAGGCACACGCTCGGCTCGGCTCGCCCCTCTCCCGGCCTGCCGCTCCCCCATCCACGTCTCACTTCCTTCTCGCAGGCCAGCCGCGGAGAACACCCGGAGTGGGTGGGAACGTATTCCAGCAATAACAACCCGGCTTCCCCAACTCACCAGCCTGCGAAGTTTCCTCGGCGAGAGGGCTGGGTGTCAGGTTTCAGAGGTCTCCGTCCCCTCTCCCAAGCCCTTGAACTCCGGGGCTCCCACGCCAACGACCACACGGGATCTGCTCTACAGGGCGACCCTCATAGGGAGAGCTCCTTAGTTTCCGACCCGCGCTCGGGATCGGTCCCCTGCCCCTGCCCGTCGGGACTGCCAGTGGCAGGACTTGTAGCACCACCCCTGAGTCTGCCCAGCCGCCGGGATCTGGAAGGTTTGTGTAAGAAGAAGGCGTGTCTCCCCGTCCTAACGCGGACGTGCAGAGCTCACCTCGGGCAAATCTTGCTGGTGACTCAAAGGCGCAGGGCTTCTGGTTAATTCTCCACACTGCGGAGCTGTAAGCCCTAGCAGCGAGTTCATTTTTATTCCTCTATTTTACCGTGTCTTCTTTGATATCTCTTATTCAAAGAGCCCAGGGCACTATGCAAACTGCTTCCAAGGCAGTGCATTCTCTCCTCCCAGGGGACGTCTCATTAACAAGGGAGAGAGCGAGGAATTGCCGGTGGAGAACACAGAAGGGCCCCGGGAAATAAAAGGGGACCTAATAAAATTAGTGCTTTAGAAGGTGGGACCTGTTAATGTGAATACATTAATCAGTATACACCATCCTAATTTTTTGCCTCCTAATGTCACTTCAGAGATCCGTAGGGTAGTAAATAGAAGTCATGTGTATGACATCAAAGGAAATAAAGAGCATCACATTCACTGAACAAATAATTATGAAATACCTACTATGTGGCCGACCCTGCTCTAGACACATTGGCTCCTTCTGTCCACAACAGAGATCCTGGCTGGCTCTCTTGAGTCACAGCATAGACTCTGGAATCCCTAGTTCATGGACCGATGAAAAAGGGGAGAATCCAAGGTTGCATACATATAATAACAATTGAATTAGTCCTCCACGAAGAAAATTTCAGTGTTCCAAACCATTGTTGGGAAACAATGAGATGCTATTTAAATTTAAATTGTTTGACCCAGTTCTGACAGGGGGCTTTAGGGACAATCTGGGAGTCACTAGGGACCATCTCCCTGCGAAGTGCTGTGGGGGGAGGAGGGGAAGGAAGATCCCCAAACCAAAACCCAATGTAAACACCCAGTAGCAAAATAGTGAAGGAGAGGACAATGGGAGAAAGTATTTGGTCCCGCAAGACTCTATTCTATTAGAAAATATGGAAGTTCTATTTCCTCTGCCTCAGCGTTCTTGTCCTGAAAATGGGGATGATAAAATGCCTTTGTAGGGTTATTGTGAGCAAATGAGTTCAGCAAAGTGCATAGAATAGTGTCTGGCACAGTAAATTCTATATATGTACGTATTGTCTATACATGTTATTTCGGTAGCTCTTATCTACTTCATTATCCTAAAGTAAGGTCCAATTAATAAAAATTATTCTGAACTACTAGGACAAAATACAGGAGGATTGGGTTGTAGACTTTCAAAACATATCTATATACTGCAAATCTATATTTATGGTAACTCTGTTTTGCATCCATCAGCAATATCTGATTATATAACAAGCACGTGTCCGTGGGCCGAGAGAGAGAGAAAAGAAAGAACTCTGAATTTATTCTATTGTATGCAGCACATTAATTTAAAATGATTCTCAAAAAATTTTTTAAAAAATGATTCTCTGTGGTAATCAGTGATAATCTGTATTCTTCACCTAGTTTATGTGTCCACTTACATTAATCTAAATAGCTATTTTATTTCCCATATGGAGTTTTGAAGCCCTTGCTCATAGATCATCTCATTTGACTTTCACCATGCTGCTTTGAAATAGGTAAAGCATCTATTATTTTTATCGTCCCTGCTTTAAGAAAGAAGAAATGGAGGCTGAGAAACTCCCAGCAAGGTACCCAGAATCATGAAGATCATAAAGGTAGATAGAACTCAGGTTTGCTGATCCCAAAGGCAGGGCTCAGGGTGGTCATTACACTGTGCTGCCTCCCTTTTTCTAGAAAAAGGTCCTGCCATGAGAAAGTCTCACACAGACATTTCTCATCTGCTCTCCTGGTCACCCTTCCCCAGATAAGCGGGCCAGCTGCCTTGTAGGGTCCACTTTTGCAGGGACAGCCCTCCTGGTGTCACCTGCCACTTAAGTCCCCTCTTTGGGTTCTGAGGCTCAGAGTCACATAGTGATGTTATTCAGCTACTGGAAAGTGGCGAAACTTTTCCTTCCCAGAGGCCGAGCAGAATAAAAGACCCTGCAAAACCAGTGAAAACAGGGGGGCAGCATCAGGCATCACCATAAAAAATAAATGCCTTCCTGTACCTGGAGTTTTTATGGCACAAATTAAATAGACATAATTTGTCAACGGGTTTATCGACCAATAAATACAGCACCGAAGTAAACAGATTCATGTATGTACATGGGAGACTTCTAGTTAAAAATGACAAATTGATCACATGTGTTTTGTCCTCCCCTTCCCCAAACTCCTCCAACGTGAGAATGAGTGGATTTTTTAAGTGTTATTAAATAATAGAGACAAATAGAAAGGAGAAGAGACCTCAAAAGACAAAATAAACAGCAAGAGATGGCTGGAAGAATGGAAATCAGATGGAGGCTTGTAACTGACTTGGAAGAGAAGAGTTTACACTCTCCAGGCCTGTAGGAGGGGTTATGGATAAGAAGCAAGATGATTCTCTGTGCATTAGCCTGGGAGGCTTGGGCCTAGGAGGCAGAAATACCACCCTAGAAGGAGGCCAGGTGGTAGGGTGAACATAGGGGCTTGGTTAGACGTCTGTATACAGAATGCCTGGACCCAAAGCTTCCATCCCCACTGCCGTGCAATCAACCAACCATAAGTTCCTCCATCTGCTCAACTCAGCCTCCAGGAGACTGGAAGTTTATTTTCTGGAGAAAGTTAACTAGAGTAATTTGTGGTTTAACAAGATAAACACATATATTTACTCTGCTCCTATAGAAAATGAATTAAAAAGAAACATATGCAAGACAGGAAATAAAAACTCTCGAAATTGAAAATTGACTCAAAAATTTTAAAATTTGACAGATGGGTTGTTAAGATTATGTTGAAAAAATCTTCAGGAAAATAGTACAAAAAGCTAAGTAAATACAAAAAAATAGAAAAAGGGGAAAATTTTCGGACTAATGGGAATCCCAGAGAGTTCCAGAAAAGAGTTCTTTCTACCCAGAAAGGGATGAAAAAATTAATTAAAGAAATAGTGCAAAAACGATTCCAGAAATGAAGACTATGAATCTTTGGGATCAAAATTTCCACTAATAGTCCAAGAGAAGAATTTTTAAAAATCAATTAATTAAATACACCAAAATGCATCATTCTGAACTATTATAAGCCCAGAAATAAAAAGAAGAACATAAAACATCTTTCAGAAACATAAAGCAGATCACATAAAAGGAAAAGAATAAAAATTGCATTGGATTTCTCAAGAACAATAATGGATCCAGAAGATTCTTTAAATGCCTTCACATTTAAAAATGAAATTACTTTTTTTTTTTTTAAAGATTTTTTATTTATTTATTTGACAGAGATAGAGACAGCCAGCGAGAGAGGGAACACAAGCAGGGGGAGTGGGAGAGGAAGAAGCAGGCTCACAGCAGAGGAGCCCGACGTGGGGCTCGATCCCATAACGCCGGGATCACGCCCTGAGCCGAAGGCAGACGCTTAACCGCTGTGCCACCCAGGCGCCCCAAAAAAATGAAATTACTTTTAACCTAGAATTGTATACCCCAACAAAATGTCAGTGAAGTGTGATTAAAGATATTTTCAGATCTGCCAGGATTCAAAAATGAACTTCTTGAATTGTTTTTAAAGAAGGATCTCCAATACGAGGTTACAAGTCAAGAAAGAGAAAGAGATGGGAACCAAGAAATGCAGGTCCAACATAGGCGACATAAAAGTGAACTCTCCAGAACAATTGTGAAGCAGCCCTGGAGAGAAAGCAGAAGGATGAATCATAGTAGGAAAGTCTCCAAGAAAAGAAAAGAAAAGAAAGAAGGAAAGAAGGAGGAAGGAAAGAAAAGAAAGAAAATTAGAATTATTTGATGTACATATACATTTGAAAAATTATTGATAAATGTGTGTGTGGTGAGACTGGAAATGCTCATCTGAGTCCATGGCCTCCTTTTCCTGAGCACCTCACTAGATTTCATTTCTTAGCCCTGTGCGGGTAGAGAGACATGTAATTGAGTTCTAGCCAATGGTATGTGGGCAGCTGTGATATACACTACTTCCAGGCCATTCCCATAAAGTAACTTAATGAGATCCTCCATGCTTTCCCTTTTCCTTATTAGTATCCAGACATGATGCTCAGAGGTAAAGAGTTCTGAGGCTTTAGAAGGCATGAAAGCCCCAAGATGAAAGAAATGTGTGGTTCTAAATGATCATGTGGCATAGAAGGCCCAGCTGCCACACATTTGACCATGATATGAGCAAGAAATAAACATATACCATATAAAGCCACTGAGGTTTGGGGGGCTTATTTGTTATAGCAGTTAGACTATTCTGTTACTGTTTGAAAGATCACTTGGGGGCATTTGTAAATTTGTAAATTTGTACAAAGTTTACTAAACAAATTTGAAAAAGGATATGACTAACTCCAGGGGGAGAAAAGGCTATGAGAGAAAAGAAACATAATGATAATATACCACTCTGTTCAGATGTGGATATAATCAGAATAATGGGAACACTGACAAGAGAGTAACCATAAACTATGATGTGAGCAATAATTAAATAATTATTAACAATTAAATCTTTCTTGATTTCCTTTGCCTTTACCTTTATCAGGTAATTTTCCAAGCATCCAAACTAACATTGATTGATATAATTTCAGGAAAATATGTCTTTCCTCCTAAAATATATGTAGAAGGTGGAGATAAGGAAAGACGGTCTATGTACATGTATAAGACAACTAAATCTTCAACCGTCATAACACACAGGCAATAAACAATGTGTAAAATTGCTAAAGAAATAGCAGAATAAGCAAATCATTTAGAAATATGCAAGTACAATGGAAAACATAACTCACATGTTTTACTGTGGGGATTGAGACTGGGGCTTAGGAGGAGATCTGTGCTGGTTTATAAGGAGTTACCACTTTTAAAAAACTATGAGATATATTACCTCAATCAAAATAAAATTAATATTGAAGTAGTCTTAAACAGAGGGAAACAAAATATTTTAATAAAGAGAACATTACAATGTATTAAAGTATGTGTATATATTTTTGCATAATGACCTGTTAGCAGTGGAGAAAGTGAATTTGGGGTGCAGCCTGACGATAGAGTTGGGAGGGTTGCACTGTCATTTATTCACTCAGCAAACATTTATTAAGTAAGGTGTGCCTGATACTCTGCTAGGGATGGGGGATGTAGTGAAGAACACGAAAGAAAAATAAAAGGTGCTCTAAGAGAAAATGAAGATTTTAAAGCTTTAAACAACAAATATATATATATTTTTTTTTTAAAAGATTTTATTTATTTATTCGACAGAGATAGAGACAGCCAGTGAGAGAGGGAACACAAGCAGGGGGAGTGGGAGAGGAAGAAGCAGGCTCATAGCGGAGAAGCCTGATGTGGGGCTCGATCCCATAACGCCGGGATCACGCCCTGAGCCGAAGGCAGACGCTTAACCGCTGTGCCACCCAGGCGCCCCTAAACAACAAATATATTTGGTTTCTTCTCTCTTGTCCTCAGTGACATGAGCCACTGATTTAACTTTTTGGGCAAGATACTGCCTTTCATTCCTTCCCAATACTCTTAAAAATGGCCATCTTGTCTACCCACTCAAACCTCACACTGATGAGATCAGAGGTTAACTAACTCACCCTTCTCCGGGGGTGGGAGGGAAGGCTTTGCCAAGTAGTCATGCGCAGCTTTGCCGGCACCCTCTGCTGATTTTCAGTTCATATAAAGTCCGTCTAATCACAAATAAAAATCAACCCCTCCCCAGTTTGAGGAAATCCCGCAGCATGACTAAAAGTCGCAAGACTGGACACCCAGGTCGTGCTAGTTTTGCTAAGTACTTGTAAAGATACAAGTTCAAGAAATATATATGCTTAAGTGAATTTCTACTAGCAAATTACTCTAAATACATAATTTTAGGCATCATAGTAGACTTGTTCACATATTTATAGGTAAGGCATCTACCCTCTATGGCGTGTTCTTAACCTCCCACTTCTAACTTCATTTTGCCTCAGTTTCTTAGGATGTGAAATGAACATACACTGGGACCTTATGCGGAAATTACTATAACTCAGTCTAATTTCTTTCTTTCTATGTTAAAGGAATATTGAATGTGAGAGGGCCAAATGGTTTCGTGAGTAATGTTTTCATAGAGGCTTTATGCAAGCCTTGACTTGCAAAGAAGCCACAGTAGAGTGGGCAAGCCATATTTCTGTATATCAATAGTATTCGATCCCTTTATTAACAAAAATATGTTGTAATTATAATTATGAACATAACTATGATTACAAAATTATTTAATTCATGTATCAAATTAAGGACAAATAAATCCATTTTAATAAAACTAAGCAGATAGGAAAGAATGTAACAATATATACACATAAATATAGTCATATATCGACATATGTAATTATATATGTAAACGTAAGTATAGTCTTATACATGCATATGTATAGACATATATTTGCTTAATGCTAGCTTTATGGTGAGCTACAAAATAAAAAGTTTTATGTGCCTACCATGTAAATATAAGCAAATATATGGTGATTTCTTCATTTTCCCCAAACACGTGACCAAAAAACAATGTTCTTGTTCACAACTTTTGATATTTTTTTACCTGCAAACAGTTCAAACTATGATGTCATACACTCAGGAATAACTGAATCTTTCTTAAATTTTTTTGCCAGCCTTTTAACCAATTATCAGGTAATTTTTCCAAGCATCCAGACTAACATTGATTGATGTAATTTCAGACAAAAATATTCTTCCCCCCAAAATGATTTTTTGATCAAATTAATATACTTTCATGAATGTTCCATTATAAGAGATTTATAATGACACCAGTATAAGGTAAACATCTCTTTTTTAAGGTATAATTTGGGAAATGATGTTGCCTTATGCTTGATCATATATGATATTAAAAGAATTTGCAAAAATAACAACTAGTACATGAAGATTTGGTCATAGCAAAGAATCCCATTACTTTTTAAAACTATATTTCAAGAAATAGTAAGACTGTCTTAAATAATTTTATATTATACCTAAAGAAATATGATCTATTTTTATCATCAGTATGGTAAAACTTTCTAAGACCATGATACATTTTTATTATATTTTTAATATATATTTAAATGTTCTATTTCCAAAATGACTTGAAAATTCTAAGTACCATAGCCATCTAATACCTCCTGAAATATGGATTGCCACCGTAACCACTAAGTTGTTCCTGTTCTGTGAAATTTTTAGTTACAGATTTCATTGCAACTGCAGATTGAGAGAATGGGAGAAAATCCCTGCATACCTCATATAAAATATAGGCTTTTGTTAAAACTACTCCGCCTATCTTAAATAAATTAGACACAATTTATTTTCATAGTCATATATTTGGTGAGAGTCTTGAGAGAGAAGACATTTTAAAGGAACTGATAAAAGCACACATGATCAGAATGAAGATACAAAGTTAATAAGAATTTCTCATTTGCTTTCATTTCTCCACCTACAAAATATGGTAAATATTAATCATCTTCTTGGTATAAGGCATTCAATCTAATGTATGTCTTGGTGGGAGTCCTATAAAAGTCTCCTATAAAAGGGGTCAGATACTCATGACGACAGTGGCAGCCTATAGGGTCTGGATGTAGTAGCATTGAGTGGTTCCACGGGTAGCGTTCTAATCATAACGGAAGGCTTGTAACTCTGGCCCTAAGCCAGCTTGCCCTAAAGTGAGGGGCAACACAGAATCAAACCTGGGAGAAGCAATCTTACAACTTAAAGAAATATGGAACTTGCTAAATTATATAAGTGAAAGAGAGAAACATGTATGGGAATGGATTCTAAGGAAGAAGGAGCACAATTTTAGACTAGGATGAATTGATTAATATAGATGCCCAGTAATTTGATTGAGAATGCTAAAAATTCAAACACAGAGTAAGTCCTATCTTAATTCAAGGAACCACCCTTGCTCTCTAGGAAGGATACTGCAACATTACAAATACATGGAGAATGTTTTCTTTCTACATTTTCCCAAAAGATCATGCAATTATTTTCCAAGATAATTGGCACTGGGGAACAGGAATCTTTCCAGAATAGAACACTGACTCAAAGGTGTCACTAATGATTGAAAAACAAGAAAGTCACTGTAATTCAAAGATTAGAGTCAGAACTTAGGGCTTAATCAAATTCTACCTCACGGGAGACTCAACAGGAAGTCTCAAATCCATCCACGTTTGCCATTTTTTCCTGAACCTAGAGGTTAAGGGTCAATGTGATCCAAAGGTTAATTTCTGAGTCTGTGATACTGAAACTATGCAACACAAACCTAGAGAATATATCCAAAGGTACACTTATTCCTGGAACTAATTGCAGATATTAGTGTCATTTCGCTGTTAAGAACTTGAATGATGTAAAGAAAGTAATTCCTATCACATTTCCACCTGTTTTTCTACATTGACCTGTGTAGAAGGTGAATAGGTCTCCAAGAATGACAATGAATATCTAAAAGCCTAATTAGATGATGAATTCAACTGCCACTAATGCAACTAATCAAATGGATACAGATTCTAATATCCTTGGTAAACTTGGAAGGTGGCTGTAAGTCACCTGCAAGGCTCTCCATTTGATCCAGGTTTTATTTATTTATTTATTATTTTTTTAAAAGATTTTATTTATTTATGTGACAGAGAGACAGCCAGCGAGAGAGGGAACACAGCAGGGGAGTGGGAGAGGAAGAAGCAGGCTCCCAGCAGAGGAGCCCGATGTGGGACTGGATCCCGGAATACCGGGATCACACTCTGAGCCAAAGGCAGACGCTTACCGACTGCGCCACCCAGGCGCCCCTGATCCAGGTCTTAGACAAAGCACTTCTGCGTCTTGTACTCTATGCCCAGGGGATTTAAGATTTATCTGTAGTAGAATAGGGTGCTATGTAGAGACTTTGGCATTTCAAGGAGCAGGATCATTTTGGAAGCCTCTATGTATAAAATTATAGAAGTAAGGGTTTTCCCAAGTTCTGGGTAGAGGAAGACGAGCAAGAATTCCAAATCAAAAGCCTTAGGTTTTACTTCAAGTTCTGCCAAAAGCTATTTGTAATGACTTCATCTTTGATCTAACATGTTAAATGCACAGTGTTTTAAAATAGTTTGCTTATAAAAATTTCACGTGTCTGACATCACTACAGGTGTCCAAAGAATGAATGTTTGCTGAATGAGTCAATAAATAAAGCAATCTGTTCACCATCTTGACATCCTTCGCAAGGAAGTTTTCAAGGAAACAGACAGGAGTCTCTTGTCCATTCTACGTTTTATATTTCAGCAAATCATTTGTTTTCATAATTGAAATATTAAAAGTTGGAAAAAATATTTGTGAAAATGATTCAAAGCAGGAAATACTGCACTCTTAAAGTAAATGTGATTTACAATAGAATTGTCAGTAGCAAATTAAGGAAACTCCTTGAGGCATAATGGTACAAATGTGTGTTTTTTTCTCAATGAGAAACTTTGACTCCCTCACCATAGTTACTATAATCTTATGTCACAATTAAAGGTAAACATATTGGCAACTTTCTCTCCTACTAGTTAAGAAGATAAATAAGTCACAGAAATGCTTGGTCTACTGTTGGGCACCTTCAGCCTTGCCTCAACTCATTAGTGGCAAAACCGGATTTGTAACCACCAGAAAATACATGGCCCAAACTTGCACTTAAGGATCTAAGATCCTTTAACAAGAAGCAGATGGAATATAGACAGGAGTAAAGAAAACCCTTTCAAAGACATTCTCATCACAGCAACAGGCAAGGACCACAGAGCCCTAGAGGAAGCCATAACTGACAGCAACATGAGGACAAGGTATTAGCATTTTCTAAGCCATGACATCTGGTTACTTCTCTGAATCATGCCAATTAAGGCCAGAATTGCAGAGAATGACAGAAGACCCAGGTTTCTTTATTCATTCTATTCCCCATGCTGAGACTTGGAATTCTCATTTGCATCAAGAAGATGGTATGTCATAAGTGATTAGTTTTATTTGCCATTATTCCATACGTGTTTATTGCATGTGTGTGTGTATATATATATATATACACACACACACACGTGTATGTATATTTTGTATGGATGTATATACACATATATGTATATGTACTTTTTTCCTTACACCAAAGGTTAAATTCTCCTTCATTTTATCTTTAAACCACTAGAAATAAGGAAGTTAATAACAAAAGTAATTCCTAAAATGTATTTGTTACTTAGTTTGGAATCACAGAAACTCAAATTTTAAACGCAATCATTTAGGTCTAATTCTCTTCTAAGGAACACTACATCTAGAGATATTAATAATCGTGTGTGCATAAGAAGGGTTCCGTAGTCAGACTGATTAAATACTGCTTCTGCTACCACTTTTTAAACTTCACAATGAGAAGGGTGCCTGGCTGGCTCAGTCGGTAGAGCATGTGACTCTTGATTTCAGGGTCAAGAGTTCAAGCCCCATGTTGGGTGTGGAGCCGACTTAAAAAAATTCACGGGGCGCACAGGTGGCTCAGTCAGTTGGGTGTTTAGTGAGCACATACACAGTTTATGAGGTCCTATGTTTCAAATTCAGAACCAATTCCATCACCTGTCCAATCCCTTATTTCCTCTTTTGTATAAAAAGACTAATAATATCGATCATCACTTCATAGAGTTGCACACCTGAAAAACACTTTGATAGCTATTTCTGATACGTATATACATAAGAAAGCACTGTATTCCCTAGAATTAAGTGTTGTTCAACCAAATTTATTGGGAGCCCGCTAAGTGAGAGAACTGACAATTCACAATGGAACCTGAAAGTTTCATTTTACCAAAAGAGAATGGGGTATGTGGAAGGGATTACAAATGAACAGGAGGAACCCTTAGAGATGACAGATGTCCTCATTGTCTTGACTATGGGGATGGTTTCATTGGTATATCCACATTTCAAATTTATATCATATTGTGCACTATAATTATGTGCAGTTTATTTTATGTCAATTAAAGTTCAATAAAACCATATAAAAAAGGAACATAAACATAACACTAGGCTTATTTTTCAACCATTTAAAGAGATGCAGTCATTGCCTTATTTACTTCCTCCCCCTTCAACTCAAACCCTTCAATGTGGGGTATGCTGTGAGCACCTCATCTTCTATTGTATATTTTGAAGATGTTTACTTGTTTTCAACAATATTTTCAGATCAATATTCTCAATACTTCAACTTATACAAATGCTGAAAAACTGGAGTTAGAAGAATAAACTTATGATTATTTAGATTCTTTTTTTTTTAAAGATTTTATTTATTTATTTAACAGAGAGAGAGAGAGAGAGACAGCCAGCGAGAGAGGGAACACAAGCAGGGGGAGTGGGAGAGGAAGAAACAGGCTCCCAGCAGAAGAGCCTGACGTGGGGCTCGATCCCAGAACTCCGGGATCACGCGCTGAGCCGAAGGTAGACGCTTAACGACTGAGCCACTCAGGTGCCCCTATGATTATTTAGATTCTTAACTAACAGTAAAACCTAGGGCACCTGGGTGGTTCAGTTGGTTGGGAGACTGACTTTTGATTGAGGCTCGGGTCATGATCTCAGGGTCCTGAGATTAAGCCCTGTGTCACGGCTCCACACTGGGCATGGAGCCTGCTTGGGATTCTTTTTCTCCCTCTCCCCCGTCCCTCCCCTTCTTTCTTTCTCTCTAAAAAAAAAAAAAAAAGAAGAAGAAGGAAAAGAAAAAAGAAAGAAGAAAAAGAAAAAAGAAAAAAATTAAAACCTAACTTTTTAAGCTTTTTAAAAATCAGTGAAATTGGTGATGGGCCGTAAGGAGGGCACCTGTCATGATGAGCACGGGGTGATGTATGGAAGTGCTGAGTCACTGCTGTGCACCTGGAAGTAATATTGCACTGTACGTTAACTAACTGCAATTTCAAAAAAGAAACTTTTTAAAAATCAGTATAACACAAAATTATTATCTGCACATGAATGGGCATGAATGTACTTCACAAAGCATTAAAGAAAAATAGCCCAATTTTTAAAGAAATTAATGTAAGACCTGTTGAATAACGTTCATACTTAATTTTTGCATCGTGAATAGTATCTTACATGGCATGTAGGTAGATGGTCAATAGACGTATTGAGGTGAATAATTATTTTATAATCAACTATTATCTACTTAACTAAAGCATGTTTAGCATGTTTGCTCCCAACTGGTTTTGACTCCTGTACTAGTTAAGGTTTCAGGCAATAATGTACTATAATAAATCACTCCAAACTTCAGTGGCTTCAACCAATGTTATTTTCTAATTGGGAAAGCTTCACTCAAAAGATTTGATCACATGCTAATTGCTCTAGTAACTATCTTTCCTTAGGAAAAGTTCCCAGGGGACCCTGCGTTGCATCTTTTCAGTGGGGCCTCATGTCAACATCATCACTTTTCTTTCGCTTTCTCTTTTTTTTTTTTTTTAAGATTTTATTTATTTATGTGACAGAGAGACAGCCAGGGAGAGAGGGAACACAGCAGGGCAGTGGGAGAGGAAGAAGCAGGCTCCCAGCGGAGGAGCCCGATGTGGGACTCGATCCCGGAACCGGGCTCACGCCCTGAGCCGAAGGCAGATGCTTAATGACTGTGCTACCCAGGCGCCCCTCTCTTTTTTTTATTTTTTTTTATTATATTATGTTAGTCACCATACAGTACATCCCTGGTTTCTGATGTAAAGTTCAATGATTCATTAGTTGCGTATAACACCCAGTGCACCATGCAATATGCGCCCTCCTTACTACCCATCACCAGTCTATCCCATTCCCCCACCCCCCTCCCCTCTGAAGACCTCAGTTTGTTTCCCAGAGTCCATAGTCTCTCATGCTTCATTCCCCCTTCTGATTACCCCCCTTTCTTTATCCCTTTCTTCCCCTACTGATCTTCCAAGTTCTTATGTTCCATAGATGACAGAAATCATATGATAATTGTCTTTCTCTGCTTGACTTATTTCACTTAGCATTATCTCCTCCAGTGCCGTCCATGTTGCAGCAAATGTTGAGAATTCGTTCTTTCTGATAGCTGAGTAAATATTCCATTGTATATATGGACCACAACTTCTTAATCCAGTCATCTGTTGAAGAGCATCTCGGCTCCTTCCACGATTTAGCTATTGTGGACAATGCTGCTATGTGTTCTCTTAGCAGTTTTTCAGAGTTCCTTGTCCAGTAAAGACTTCTCATTTTTGAGTACAGCTAGATAGCTAATGACTACTTTTTTTTTTGCTATTCTAATTATTATATCACCTTAATTCTGTTATTTTAGTAAGGTGGGGTATTTAGCTCTGTATTCCTGTTAAAAATTGGAAGCTTTTCAAGGCATGTATATGTGTTTGTATGTGCATACACGATAATTGTTTTACATTTTTGACTACAGATTGGAAAGAATAAGTTGACTCAGTGTGGGAAGTCAAGAACTACATGATTGATCATAAATCAATATATTGAAAAAACATAACCCACTAGTATATTGACTTTGTTTCAACAGGGTGACATGTTACATTATATGTGGATAATCGGTGGAGATTTCTAATGTTCCTGAGTTTCCAGTTCTTCTCTACTTCTGTGTCAATGAAGGTTTGCACCTTCTTGTCCTCTGAAGTTGGCTTTGGTTATATGACTGGTTTTGGCAAATGCAATATGAACAGAAGTGATATGTATCACTTCCAGAAGGAAAAATTTTCTTTTTTATTTATTTCAATTTGATTAGCCAACATATAGTACAGCATTAGTTTCAGATAGAGTATTCAATACTTTGTCAATTTGCATATAACACCCAGGGCTAATTGGGCGGGAGGAAACATTTCTGAGCTGGTGGATGCTCCCCTCAGGGATCACGGAATCATGGGTCAACATGCAGATGTCTGAGAACTTCAGGAGCCTAGAACGCTGGGCCACTGTGCAGACAAAAACTGCTCTGACCAGTTGCCTAGACAACATGTGACCAAGACGCAAGCTACTCGGGTATGGCTGCTGGTTACCACAGCTCATCCAGATGAGTACAGAAGATGAACAGTATCTTACGTAAACAATGAACAAAATATAAATATTTATAATGGCAGAATATGTAACCGATTTTGTCTGTTCTTACAGAATACTATTTTAATTATGATGGAAACTCCTCTGGCTTCTGGCTAGTTTTTTTTGTTTTGTTTTGTTTTGTTTTGTTTTAAATGATTTTTTATTATATTATGTTAGTCACCATACAGTACATCCCCGGATTCCGATGTAAAGTTCGATGCTCCATTAGTTGCGTCTAACACCCAGAGCACCATGCAGTACGTGCCCTCCTTACTACCCATCACCAGTCTATCCCATTCCCCCACCCCCCTCCCCTCTGAAGTCCTCAGTTTGTTTTAAATCAATGCTTAGCATGTAACTAGTGCAAAATTAACTCTATTTTGAAAGATACAAACAGACTGGGATCAAGAAATAGATATGAAAGACCAAGACTGAGTACCATGTATTCCGGTATTCAGAGATAGGTGATATCCCCTCAGGTGAGAAAGCAGCAAGGCAAATTTAAAGGTCTCATTTATTTTCTGAACGTTTTTCCCCCTCCGTGAGACATGGGTGGTTTTTCACAGCGTATCCTTTGCCAGCATGGAGGTGTGTCCCATTTTCAGAACTTACCTGTGAGTATAGGTATATGCGCTTGCTCAGTTCTCCACTGAGTATTTAAGAACAAAATTATTAAAACATCACTAACAACCATTGCGAGTAGTACTTAAACCCCACAAAGGTATCATAACTGATACACACTCACCATTAACAAGACAGGCTTGTTTCCATAGTGCTGTCAAACAATATATGTATTGCTAGAAGTAGCTTATCTTGTCAAAGATGGGGGGCTTGGTGGGGTGAGTCAAGTTGTTGCAGTCACCCCTAAAGCTCCAAGTTCCTGATGAGGTTATATTTTTTGGGCGAAAGTGCCAACTTATACAAAACCTGGCCAACAAACCTGCCTCTTGCCAACCCCTACAAGAAAACTCTAACCCTCTAAACCCTTACTGAACCCTCAAATTCAGTACCCATCAATATATTCAGAGACTTTTTTCTGCAGCACATGATGGGTGATATCCCAAAGCAGGAAAAGAAAAGCTAAATTAAAACTAAATGCCAGTTAATTTTACTAAACCTCATAACCCTCATTTTAGAATGAGCTCAATATCTTCTAATCAATCCAATTGGCTCAAACCTACTCATGTTTGCTTTTAAGAGATTTAGAATACTTCTGATATTGAGCGTGTTGGCATTGATGTAATTCTCTTCTTTTTTAAATGTTATTTTTGCTAGTTGTTAACAGTTTAATCATGGTGTTAATGACTCATGTTTCCTATCTACCTAACCATCCCTGCTTGATAGTAACTAACAAAACATCCTGAAAGCTAATCTAACTAGGCCATTATACTTCTCAAAGATGTTGTAAAATTTACACATATAGATCCTCAAACGTGTATTTATATTCCATGTATTATCTCCTTTGATAGGTCAGAAAATTTCAAAGTTTTTGGGGTGCCTGGGTGGCGCAGTCGTTAAGCGTCTGCCTTCGGCTCAGGGCGTGATCCCAGCGTTATGGGATCGAGCCCCACATCGGGCTCCTCTTATGAGCCTGCTTCTTCCTCTCCCACTTCCCCCTGCTTGTGTTCCCTCTCTCGCTGGCTGTCTCTATCTCTGCCAAATAAATAAATAAAATCTTTAAAAAAAAAAAGAAAATTTCAAAGTTTTTGATTAATATATTGGATCAATAATTTTTAACAATTTTTCCTTCTATTTGTTCCTGTCAACATTCATCCCATTTTTAACCCATACTTGTCCTTAAATAAGATTTTTTCTACATTTTAAGAGCATAATGTAGAGACAGCAAAATTCATATTTTTAGTGTGTGATTCTGCTAGTTTGGTAAATGTTTAAAGTCATTTAGTCCACATGACAATCAAGACAGAGAATAGTTCTATCACTTCAAAAAATTCCTCCATGCCCAACTCCCCAGCAATTACTGATCGGTTTTCTCTCCCTCTAGTCTTGCCTTTTCAAGAATGTCAAATAAATGGAATCATACAGTATATAACCTTCTCAGTATCATTTCTTTCAGTTACTTTAATATAGAAGTGGGGTTTTTTAACATGTCGTGCTATTTCTCAAAATTTGGTTTATTAATTCCTATAGCATTAAATATGCATTTCTGCTTCACATCCATAATCTGATGTTTCATATTTAGTAATTTCTAATGTAAGTTCTTCTCACCAATCAGATCAATTTCCTCCAAGTATGTTAGAGCAAATTCCTTTCCACTTCAATATCTTTGTTCAGGTTGCTTTCCCCTCCTGGAGTACTGAACCCATCACCTTGACTAATTTAAATTCTTCACATATTCCTATGACCTCAAATCAAGTCCTGCCTTTTCAAATACTCTTCTCTGGAAGAAAAAAAATAGCTAATAACATACCTGCTATTGAATTGATCTCACTGAATCAATTGATCATATAACATCTGAATTGTTTCAGATTTATTTGTGTTTTCTCACCTACCAGATATAAGGATCCTGAGAGCAAGATAAGGTCCTAGCATGATAAGGGTTACATATAGCTGCTCAGAGGAAACGTCAGAATTCCTACAAAGAGGTGTTGAGAGGAGAGTAGGGGGTTTGTAGGCCTTTGTAAACTTGGTTACTGGTGTGCAGGTAGAGAGAGATATTAAATCAACTACTTGATGAGTTGTAAAATAAGGATGCTAGGAGGTTTTATTGGTTTTTTTTTTTTCAATAGATGGTATGTTTAATTGGCATGGCTTTGGGGAACTGATAGAGATTGGTATTACCAGTGCTCGTGGATTCACAGATTGCATGAACAATTTTGGTGACTTCTTGTTTTCCCTAGATTTAGCAACTTGGCGGTGAATGCCAAGTTCCTAACTGAGGAGCAGGTGACCACAAAAAAGTTGTTAAACGAATACTATTTCTTGATGTAAAGACTGCAGAATGGAACTTGGAATTTCCTTTGGGATTCATGAGATGCCAGAGCCTGCTTTAGCTAACCCAGGAAAAAGTCACAGCTTGGTATTGGTTGGCAATGGCTCCCTCAGATTCCAGGGAAATTCATATTTGCTTCATGGTGGCTAAGCGCCAAGGGTATCCAAAATGAAGTACATTGGCATGACTATGTGAGAGTCACACATTTCTTATTTTAAGAATTTTCAATCCTCAGATACTTTGCATTAGTATTAGCAGTCATATTAATCCATCATTAAAGAACCACCAGTCTTAAATATTTTCATGCCTTTATTTCAGTTGAAAATTGTAACAGCCAGTGGTTCTTTATACTATTTTATTAAATAAGCAGCTTTAGAAACATTTAGGTTGAACAGACTGAATATTTTTCAAAATACATTGAGTGAGCAGAGACTGTCAGGGAGTAATAAAGGTATACCCCATCAGGCACTGCTTTGGTCCCTCATAACGTCTCCCACTTGATAGAAGTCTTAGCAACGTGTTTGTTTTTCTTCAGGTCCCTGCAGGTAAATGCATCCTAGTCCCTAGCATACTCTCTGTGCCTAGGTCATGTTGGAAGTGAGAAACATTTCAAGTGACTGAGGAAAGAAAGTCTGCTTTCTTAACACCTGAGTTACTTAAACCTAACACAAAAGAAAGCGTTTAAAGTATTATTATTATGATAATTTTTATCATGATAATTCCTGCAATAATAACTTCTGAATTAGGCATACATTTAAGCTCTTAAAAATATGCATGGGGAAATAAAACAGTATCTGAGAGTGTTGGGAAGGCTGTATTTTTTTCATTTTTTCCTTTGGATACTTATGCTTGTTATATACTTGATATCAAAGTGAGTAGCAAAGCAAGGAGATAAAAAGAGATACTGGTCCTCTCATCAAAGGTATGCCCCCCAGTGAGGTAACACACAATAGCTCCATGCTACACCCAGCTTCATCTCCCTGAGAGGTGGGTTCTGAGTGAAGCAGATGATTCAGAGACCGGTACATTTTCCAGTCCTTGACCTAAGGCTCAGCACATTGCTTATCTGTGAGGGCTGTCAACATATTTCAAAAACGGACTCTCCACAGAGCACAGAATGTGGGCGTCAGAAACAAAAAAGGAAGCAACAGCAAAGTGTCTCATATATCTCAAGGAAATCCCATAGCTTGGAAACAAACCAAGTGGACTCAATACATGATTCGCTTTCATCACAATGGGTCAGGATTAAGCAGCTAAATCAGATGGTCTACAATAGAACAATTTTGGGAAAATGAGCACATGATTTCCTATGAAATGAGTTTGTCCCAACTTATGAGTAATAAATGCATGATTTTGATGGAGCTGCATTTACTTATTCAATCTGTGCATCTGGGGACCTAATTATATTTTCCAATGGAGAAAAAAATAAACACTTTTCTGAAGCATTCTTACTACGGGACATGAAATCCAAGCTCTTGAAACTTGATCTTTCATTTAGGAACTTAGGTTTCAAACAACAGTTAAAGATACCTCCTTGGTGAATGTTGAGTTAACCTTGAGATTCATTCAACTCTATTAATATTTTCTAAGAATTATCTGCCCTTCATTTTCAAGGCATGATAGCACTTCATCTCTAAACTTATAAATTACCCATGCTAGGATCCTCAAGTCAACACTACTGGATTACGGTTTTCAGTGAGGGAAGTCTTCAACCACATTGGGGATAAAGACAAACATGCTCATGGATTCTCCAATGTGTAGAGCAAATCATTACCATTTATGGTTGTGAAAACTATATTTGTGCTTCGGAGACAGAACTAGCATAGTCCCCTGACAATTTTAAATAAGAAGACATAATTTTCTACAAGTACGGGAGGAGACAAGTATCAAGTTTTTAACATTATACAATCATCGATGGAAAAAATCAACCAGAAGGAAAAGGGAACCAGAGTTACAAATGTTTCTATGGTGTTTTCTTACAGCCTTTTCAGGACTGAATGCCATGGTGATCTCCAGGTTTACCCAAGTTTTTCTCTTGGTACCTTTCAGAGACTTGATGAGACTTCCCCTTCTCAGCCTGTACTTTAATTTACTCAGAGTAAGATGTGTGAAAGGCCTGCAGAGCACCTTGTGAGCCTGGTAAGGCTCCACCACCCACTAGCTGAGATTTGAAGGAAGGCATTGTTGGATTGGGGTGAGGTTGCCAGAAACCACCCCTCCCACCACCACCACCAAGCTCCATCATATTCTACTCAACACTGCAGCAAATGGTCCATACCAGTCAAAATTACAAACAAAACAGAACAAAAACAAAAAAACAAAACCTTCAAACATACATAAAAAAAGGTAGCCACCTTTTAAAGCAAGAAACGCCTATATACCATACCGTTCACCCAAAAGTCCCATTCAAACTGGGTCAGCTATCTCAAGAATATCTCTTAAAACAGAAGAATCCAATTCCAATCCAGGATCATGTGTTTCACTTAATTATCACATCTGTTTATTTTTCTTTAAGCTAGAACAACTCCAGCTCTTTGACCTTCATGACCTTGATTTTTTGAGGATTACAGACAAGTTGTTTTGTAGAATGTCTCTCAGTTTGGATTTGTTTGATGTTTTCTAATAATTAGATTCAGTTACTTCTCCCTAACATATGTGAATGTGCATAGGAATCTCATGGAGACCTTGTTAAAATGCAGATTCTGATTAATAGGACTGTAGTGCCATCATGTACATTTCCTACAAGGCTGAGGCCATTGATGGTACTGACCACACTTTGATTTAGAAAGACACCAGTCAAGAAGAGGAAGATATAATTAGCTCTACCGCAGGACTAATGCCTCCATCCTTCATGGCTGTTTAACACAGTCCCATCCAGAAGTCTAACAAAATTCTTGATTTCACCACAAGAAATCCCAAACTTTTGGAACTATTGATTTCTCCCATTCCTAAATGAACCCCAAACTTCACCGCCATCTTAGTAAATAGCTCTATCAGCCACACAGTTGAACTCCAAAACCCAGGAGACACCCTTGATTCTTCTCTCTTGCTCAGCCTCCATAGCCATCCTGGCAACACAGTCTAATTCCATTATGTCCCAAATCTATTCACTTCTACTTGTCTCTTCTCCTCCATGCATCAACTCTTCGTTGCACCACTAAAGTTGTTTCCTAACTGGTCTCACTGCGTCCATTCTTCTCCCCCTACACACAGCCACCAGGGACATCTTTTCAAAATAATGAAAGCAGTTTCCTCAGCTTGAAAACCTCTAATGGCTACTTATTACAGTAGGGGAATAAAATCCAAACTCCTTTCTATGTTTGCAAGGACTTGTGTGACTTCTCACATCCCACTCTTGCTTGTAACCTTGTTTTTTCCTCAGCAGCCAAGCTCCATGGTCCTTCTCTCTGGATATGCTTCTTCCTGAACTTTGCATAGCTTGCTACTTCATATCATTTAGACCTCTGCTCAAAAGCCTCCTGAGGACTTCCAATTACCCTATCTGAAATAACCCCCTTCCCCAGTTTTTGTACTTCTCTAACCCCTTTCTTTATTTTTCACGATAAGCATCATAACTATGTAAAATTGTTATTTAATTATTTTCTTGCTTGCTTTGTGTTTCTTTCCCCTTCTAGATATAAGTTCATAGAAGAAGGAACATTGTATTTTTTTATTGATGTATTTCAGCTACAGTGTCAGGCATAACATAAACACTCCAAAAATATGAACTGAATAACTAAATGAAAAAGGTGAATAAATGAGTCCTACCCTACCTAAATCAAAATGTTTACATAAGCAAAGAACTGCCAAGAAAGAATTATTAAAGTTATCACTTCTCACATGATTGCTCACCACCAACATCGCCTTTCCAAATCTACAAATGCTCAATCAACATAGACTTTAGACTGGAATGACACTGAATAATGTGTAGCCCTTGCATTATTTCTCTTGCTAAGTCTAGGATCTTAATAAAAGTTCGGTAGAATGATACCAGTCCAACTAGACTTTATAATCTTCAGAAAAACATCCCAATGTCCCCCATTCCAGTCAGGGAATTTCTCCTGGAAAATTGAGCCTAACATTGAAATTTCCTTTGCCCCATATTCTATTGAAATAACTAAAGGATTTAAAAATAAGAAAATATCTGTAGCCATTTAGAAAAATAGAAAAGGGTAAAATCGCTCAGCAAGAAACTTGAAAAATGTCAAGAGGATATTAAAATAATGGAGGTGGCCCAAAAGAATATCTGATCCATGCCGACCAGTTTATATACATCCAGTCAAGAAAAGAAAGGACACACCTTGAACATACATGAAGAGGTTTCCTTTGGGTCGACTCTTGAATCACCACACACCAGATGCAAGAGAGGGTACTGAGACCATGGAGGAAGGCCAAAAGAAAGACTAAAGGAACAAAGTCAGTGCCCCCAGGACTAGCTCACTTCAGTCTGCCAAAGAAAAGAAACAAAGGGAGAAACTCAGCTCAGCCCAGGAGTCAAACCTTAGTGTTCTCTCTCTCTGGGAATTTCTTCCCTACCTCCTACTGGTAAGTATTGCTGAAGGGAAGGCACAATCTCCAGGAACAGTGCTGGAAAATGCTGGAGCAAAGGTAAAGCTGCTGTGAACCAGGGTAGGACCTGGCTTCCCTGTACCTTCCATAACCGACTCCTGGCTTTACTTCTTCCTGTCATCCCACTGACAGAAATGGCGGCTTTGCTGTTTGGGAAATCCATAGTCAGTATCTTACTCAATGGGAAGGGAAAGGGGTCAGGACACCCAGTTGTGGACTGCTCTTGGCCTCTGTATTCTGAAGGACAGTCCACCACGTTCCATCTCTTTGAACTCACAGGTCCCAGATTCAAGCTTACTCTCCATTCTCTGCAGTCATCCTCCACATTCAGCAAATGGGGGGACAGTTTCAACAGGGAATGGCACAAAATGACCTGCACATTTGCTGACTGAGCCCATATCTTCTACACATTTTAAACAATCTAGATCTCTAAACTCAGACAGTGGTTCTCACAGAGGGGCTATGTTTGATCTTTCCTTATACAAGTGATCCTGGAGTGATGGAATAAAACTGAAAAACTGCAATCTGATCTTTGCCTTCATCTCCACACCTCTTGATAAGGGTAATTTTATTTTTAATTTACAAGACTTGGAGATACATTACATTAATATCGAATACCATGAGTGAAAACAATAGTCATAAATAATATTATCTAGTATTCAAACAACTAGTAACTCTTGGATATTAAGTTTGGATCATGAAATACAATCTAACATATAACTGAATGTTAGGAACTTAGAAATTTCAAAACTTACAAGGCCTAACCTTTTCCAATTAAGTAGTACTTTGAAATGTTGCCACTCCTGGCAACATTTTTCCTATTTTCTTTGAAGGCCTAACACAGAGAGAAACTTCACACAAACTTCACAGTTGTAGGTTGACTTAGAATGTGACTTTCCTCTGCCTTGATGCTTATCTGGAAGGACTCATTACTCTCCTGTACCAGGGATGGCATCAGGATGGAGCAGAGACAGAGTGAGCCTACGTACCCCATGACATCTGGTTCTCATCTGGGCTCTGCTATCACCAGTTCTTTGATTCCTACATCTTCATATTTCTGTTTCATCATCTGCAAAATGGAGCAATTCTGTAACACAGTGGCTAAGGTCCCTTCAGACCCTAACCTTCCATGATTCTATGAGCAGATCCAGGAATATGCTTTAATTCTGGATTCCTGAGGGTTTTGTCTCAGCATCTCTCAGCCTTTGAGAAGGGGTGTCCATAGGTTCAACCTGCTCAGAGGGAGATAGTTAGGCTTCCCAGGTGACAAATTGCTAAACAATAGGGAGGGGAAATGAGCTCTTGGTGTGAAACATTAAAGGGAAAAAGAAGTCATTTAGGTTACAGAACAGACCAGGGATTTTCACATTAGAGTCACCTACAGAGTTCTGAACAAAATACTCAACTTCATTACAATCAATTAAATCAGAATCTTTCGGGGTAGGGCTGACACTGGATGTTTAAACAAGAACTAAAATAATAAAACTCCTCATACTTCTCTTGCACAGTCAGAATTGCACAGAGAATCACAAGACGAGATGATGGTGAGAGTATCATTTGAGAAAGAGAGGGAATAAATCAGAAATATCCTTATGCAAATGGAAATTATTTTTTTAAATCTACAAACCTAAAAATGTTAACTGTTCTTGGTTTATAAAGATACCACAAATCACTCCTTTTCATGAGTCTGTTGGGCAGCCAGAGTGGAGAGCCTCCAGAGCATATTTTAATATTAGCTCCTTATTAGATCATTGGAAAGTTAGTTAGGTCATTGGGAAATAGAGATGGAGAGTTGTTATTTAATCTGTCACCATAAATGAGAAAGGCTATAATTTAGGCTCAACTATTCTAAATAAAGAAGGAATGAATGAACAGTTTTACATTTTTAAAAAGGAAAAGAAAAGTCATAGGGATTATAACTAATTACAAATTCTTAAAGGCCTGCACACTTGCTCACTTAAATGCCTGCTTGCCTTTCTGTATACATAACTCATCACACATACTTGGATAAGGTTGGAAATAATATTTTCCTGATGTCAACAGAGTTAGAAATCAGCCACATCAGAAATGAGCAGGAGAGGTAAAACTCTCCCTATTTCTGACACGGAACAAAGACTGCAATGATTCCTCTTCAACTCTGATGTTTTAGAAAAGTATCTATCTCTCTGTCTGCTCAGAACTAACCACCTTGTGACACAGCTCTTAGTACAACTATTCCACGGCCAACTCTGTCTTTCAGATCTACTAGAATGAGTGGTTCCTTCCTGAGTACAGTTTGTCTAAACTGTAGGTCTAAACCGGAAGAGTTGATGAAGAGAACATATTCTCACAGAGCTCTAATCTCCGATTATTTAAAACAGCCGGGAAAAAAGATTAGACCTCAAATTTACTACATTTCATCCATCAATTGATCAGTCAATTTCCATATGTTCCCCTTCGAAGTTGGGATGGCCAGATTTGGATGATGACAATGATATAAACAGTAATAAAGACAACAATTTAATTAATAATTTTGAACTTAGGATCAGATTTTGAAGCATTAGTGTCAGAGCTAGGGATCTTGAAGCTGGACTTCAGTGTCACTGACTCAGGCATGTAACAAGCACATGACAGCGTGGCAACACCACACATTCTATAGCATTAACCTGAAGTGGAAAATCAATTTTTTTTTAAATCACTCTGAAGCTTAAACTTCCATTCTGATGTAAGGATGAGAAATTTGGGAAGCTGGTGACGCCCTCAGCCTGCCAAGCTGCCATTAGGAACCAAGGGCCTCATTTTGGCCTATAGTCTCTACAGTAGATAGAACAGCCAAAAAAGCAACAAACGTATACACTAACCGGCCATGTCATTCAGAGGAAATCCCCATTTGTGTATCACGTAACAGGATGCTCTCACTTGTTTTTATTTGCATTGTTCATGATTTCCTACTAAAAGAAGGAGCCACGAACACAAACATATTTGAGGGGACACTAGTCCAAACACTAGATGTACAGAGATAGGAACGCTAAGGACTGTGGCATTTTGGTCACCACCCTCCACTCTCAAGGGGGGTACCTCTGTTCTACACCAGCTGATCACTGTACATAGGACATATTGCCAGGTCTTCCCTTTTTTCAAAAGTGGGAACTTAAGATATTTATGTGAACTTCCATTTAAAAAATGGTAACTGTTATTCCAGTAATTATTCAACATTGTATGCATCAGTTGGTTTGTGACTTCTGTCATAAAACTATTTTAATATCCCCAACCTGGAAATTATCCTACATGTAAGGCTCAAATCTCATTTTTTGGGAAAACGTGAAGATTTTTTTTACTCATTCAGAGCTCATGCCAGACTTGGACAGCATTTCACTAGTCCTGCTTAACTAAGTGCAAAAGGCATGCCTCTTGAGATAGTGGAGCGCATTTTGATTATTTTCAACTCTTTATTTAATGAAATTCAATCTTACGTAAATGTCAGTGAAAAAAGCACTCAAAAAATACGTCTAGAGTATGCAGTGATGAACACATATGTTTTCTGGGTCCCAGGTTCTATGTAGTATAGATGATAGATAGATAGATAGATATGCAAATTAATTTTATTCTCACACCAACCACCTGATATAGGTAGCACTTGGTTTTCCCAAGTTCTCAACGAAGGGGAGTTTGGACCAGATGACCTCTATGATCTGTCCCTTCTAATTTTCATTCCTTAGCATATTATGAGATATTTGAAATAACAAGTGAGCAAATTAAACAGAAAACCAAGTAAAAATTAGGCATTTCTCATTCCATTGACCACCAAAACTGAATCAGGATACGTGGGAATTCTCTTCCTTCATCACTAATCTATGTTCTTTTCTCTCTTTCTACTGCAAACCACAGGAAAGAGGACCCCCTTTCCTGAGAGGAGAATTCTCAGGGGATAAAATGAGGAGAAGTCAGATCAAATGACTTTTGCCAAAGTATGTTAAGTAGTGAAGTTGAATATTTTAAATCCAAAGGATTTTCCTTCTGTTTTAATTCTGAGTTTTTATTCAAAGACCCAGGATATTTCAACTGTCCATTAATTTACCAAACACACCTACTGCATTTACATCAGGAACTGTGATAGTCTCGATTTTCACATAACAATATCAGAAGTTGGCTGTTATGTTGCTGTCAATAAAAAAGACAACCACTGTACTATTGACCCTGGTGATGGTTTTACGAACCCCTTATGTCAAAATATTTTCCCTTTAATGACTACTGCTTTAGAATACCTCCTGTTTATTAGAAATTTGTAAAGCAAGTGTTCTCCTAGCAATAATCTAGTGGAGGACTTCACGAGTTCCTTATTACAGGGAATGTGTTATGTATTGGAGCGCTAAAGAAAAATTATTTTTTGCTTTGAATATAAATGAATATAGTAGTATTAATTAGAGTAATACAGAAACAAATGAAAGGGTTATTTAGAAAACCAGGATCTATCCCATTTATCCATTGTCTTATGGGTGTAAATATATTTATTTTTGCTCATTAACACGTGTTCTTCTAACGTCCTACCTCTTATCCTTAGTCATCTGTGTAATGCAATAAAGGGGTTTAATCTGTTATTTTTTTGGCCTTACTTTTGCATCTGTGATGACATAAATAGCCATGTAGAGAAACCAATTCGTAGGGAGCATGACAAAAACTAGTTTGTGAGTCTGATGTTCTTGGTCCATATAGAGTTAAGGTTTCCTTTTTTTGTTTTGTTTTGATGATTTATATCTCCCTTTATTATGTTGTAAGGCTATAAAGTAATGAAAGGAATTTAAACACTCACATCAAATTCTAACATCTAAATGACAAATGATTAGTCACCTAAGGCCACATTCTTATGGCAATGTTCCTGTTCAAGATGTTTCTCAAAATTCCACTTGTAAAATTGCTTTAAGTGTCTTTTGAAATACATCTTAGCAGTAAAAAAAATCTTGGTACTTTGGTGCTGAATTTGATATTTGCAAAGAGCCAAAACTCATTCTTTTTTTTTTTTCCCCAAAACTCACTCTGAATCAGGTGTGGTAACAGAGGAGCTGGAGTTGAGCCATGCCATTCTCTGGGTGTGGGGTCAACAGCGGGTCAACAGTAAGCCTTGAAAATATTCTCTAAGTGTTAGAATGTTTTACAGAAATCTGGCATTATAAAAAGGGGCATAACTTTCCAGGACAACTCTTTAGGGACAACATTTTTATGCCTCCTTGAAAAATAATTTTAAAAAATTACTACAAATAGCTATTCTGCATTAATAAATGTTACAGTCATCTCTAAATAGTGTTTCAAGACTCCAGGCACATTACACAAAACATCTCCAAGAAAAGTTGAATTTTTTTGTTTGTTGAAAAATACACCTATAAGAATATATGCTAATTACCTGACTCTGCAATAATCTAGCTGTTCAGTGAATTTTTCATTTTTCCCCTCTATATGTTAACATGAAAGACAATCTTAATGTGTTTGTCTTCTAGCATCCTGCAAGATTAAATCACTGATGGTCTTTATGTAATCAATAACCAAAATAAATTCAGGTATGGTAATGGCAGTGGCCAATGAAGATCATTTAGAGTAATTGGGAAGGAATAATTTGTCACAAATGTACTCACTTTTTTTGAAAAGTGTTCCACATGTTTTCTGGAGACTGTCTTTCAACACTGTAGCTAAGTTTCACTCTGGTTTACATACCTACCTGTCTTTTCATTTTTTTTTCTTTGAAATAAGCCATACTTCATACTTAGTTCAATACAGTTCATCAATGGAGATCAGCTTTCATAATATCAATAAATAGTGTGTGTAGTTCTTTAATAAAGTGATGATATCCTTAAATACTATCTTTCCTTTCCTGACAAACAAGTGACCAGATGTCAATGGTTCATTTATCTACTTCATTAATTGTCCTTCAATAAGAAGTTGACTTCGTGGTAAGCTATGTCTAAAAAGAGCTATGAAATCATCACTTTGAATGAATTGATGGGTCAAATAAAACAACTAGACAATTTAGTCAAAAAAAATAATTTACAGCAATAGATCTCAAATTTTATCAAAATAGTCCACGGCTCGAATGTAAAAGCAAATCTTAGTAAATGTAGGCTAGACTTGGACAGGATTGGAATGTCAACATGAAAAAAATTCCAGCAACAGATTGTTTCCTTGTATTTAATTTCAATTCTGCTAATGAAATAGGAAGCAAGCAGAAGGTAATTTGAATTTAAACATGGCCAGTCCTCCTGATATGCTAATTACATCACAGAAACTATTGGATCTAAAAATCCATGCGAAAGATATGAGAAACCACTTGTAGTGTGTTTTTTTCTAACAGAAGACATTTGCAGCATCATATTAAGTTCAAATGTAAAACTTTACTGTAGCATCCTACTAAGTTAAAATCTAAAACATAATTCCCCAGTGGAAAATAGAAAAAGGAGTTTTGAGATAGGATATCTGAAAACATTGTATCTGGGCAATAATATAATCAGAGGAATATGCATATATAGCACAATGGAATTTTTATGACTTTTCAAATACCCATCATTTATAAATTATTGGGGCAATAATATGTAAACAGCTTTCTGCATTTTACTGACTTATAATTTAAAAAGAAATAATTGTTATTTAAACAGTATTTATATACCAATTTAGAAAAATATTGATCAGTTTGACTGAAAGCATACCATAAAATGCCCAAATTAATGATATTGATATGTTAACACAACATAAAGTCATTGATATGAATATAAACATAAAATGTTTCATACTTGATGTGCTTTTAGTCCATAATAGTATTTGAAAGATGCTATGGATATCCCCATAAACAGGAATTGAACATTTTCTTATGGTTCTAGTCCAGATGGTCTACATTTCTTCAACCTCAAAGTTGGAATTAAAATGAACCTTTTTTTGCTAAGTGGCTAAAATCTCTCTATTGGCAAGATTATCAGGCCCAATATCTAGAATAAAAATTGTTAGGAAAAATGTCCCAATTACTTAGAACCATGAATTAAACAGCAGTTGTAGATTTCATAGTCCGCAATTTCAGTGACTTCTGGTATGTACTGTGAAAGACCAGCACACACTCTTCAGGGGACCTTTCCTGTACTACTAAGTTCCTTGGGATGTAAGCCTCCAGCAAAGGGGCAAGATGCTGACCAACTCTATGTTTTATTCTCTGATACATAGTTAGGGGATAAAACAGAGGTCCCTACTGAAAAATGACTCCTTTCCAGATGATACCTTTGGAAGATACCACTGAGTTACTGAACTCTTAATTGCAAATTCCCTTGTGAAGTTTATTCCTTTTGCTTAGTTCCCATTTGCTGTTAAGGCTAAGGGGGGAAAATACTAGTTGGGATAGGATTTTGGTTTGGATAATGAGGATACTAAAGGTCAGAGCTGGTAAAAGAAGAAAAAAATATGCTGTGTTTTCTTTTGTGGTTTTTTTTTTTTTCTTCCTAATTTTGTTTTAAGGTTGAGAAAGCCTGAGGTAAAATTATCAGATTTCAAAGGGTCATGGCTGTAATGTCGGCACTCTTAAAAATCAGCTGAACCACCACATTTTAGCACCATGAGCAATCAGCAGGGATGCATGCAAATATTGAAATATTTGGAGAGTTTAGGAGTCTCTCTAAATCTGCATTTCTTCCAATTAACCCAGGAAGAGATATACTGAACAAACAGATGTGCACAACTAAGACGGGACACTCAGAGTTGGTCTCTTCATGAATTCCAGCATAGTGACTTCTGGGTGATAATTGGGGACCATCCAGATTTAGATCGTTTTGGTTCAACATTGCTTTGAATGGAATCTTTCGCTGGAACTTTAAACCAATTAAACTGATTTTTTAAACCAATTAAATTGATTTTTGAAGAACCAGTGTGAGTCGATTATACGGCACAAGTTAAGAAGACTTAACTGAGGTAAAGTTATAGGGGTAAAGCCATTCTTTAGCTATGAACCTGGTATTCATCAACTCATGAGGGAGTGGTAAGTTTTTAGCAGTTGTTAGCCAGTTAATATTTTCTTCTGGAATCTTACACTGATCCTTATCGATTTCCTCTACATTTTACTGTATTTCCTGAAGTTTGACTCAGCTACTACTATTCTTATATTTTATCTTCTTTGTATCTTATCTCTGCCTTGGGGTGTGTGTGCATGTGCGTGTGTGTGTGTGTGTGTGTGTGTGTGTGTGCTGAGAAGTCAACATATTCTGTCTGCTAAGCAAGAGCTAATGCTTTCTCTCTGAGCAGGAGGCAATGTGATCCCCTCCATCTCTTCCCACCAAAGAGTTGCTTAGAAGCCCCCATATGGTAATAAGGTGGATGTTGTTGTTGTTTACTCAGAGCTCCCTCCCCTTTTGAAAATAATAACACTGCAGTTATACTTGGAGAATCACTCATAGACCCCCTACTTCTTGTGGGAAGAGAACCTTCCCCAGAATCAGGAATGGGCATATGACCCAGCGCCAAAGGCTCAAAGGTAATGAGACACAATTCCAGAATAATTTTCTGTGAGTAGGTGATACACCTGGAACAGCTGGCAACCACCTTGCCCCCATAAGCCAGGAAACGGCCCCAAAACAGAGCAAACTAAAGCAACCGAGTCATAATATAGCGAGAGATTGAGTAGGCCCTAATGACAATTTCTGATGGTGATTCCATCCCTCTTCGCAACTCACTCTGCTCCTCAAACTTTCAGGGCTCTAGCTTTTGTGAGAAATGCTAGACTATTAAGATAATATTCTGATGTTATCTAATGAAGGCAACTCTTGTTTTCACTTTCAGAATTTAAAATCTAACACGGGACTACAGAAAAAAACTTTGAACTCTTTTCTGCCCACTTTTCTATTAAGTATTTATTTTACATCCCTCCTACATCATCTTCAATATTGGGACCAAGTTCTTGAACTTCATTCCTCAACATATTCACTGTATCTTGAAGTATTAAATTGCCTTGGACATGATAAATTAAGCAAAATCAATAAACTTGAATCAATTTCTAATTAATCAAGGCATATGAGCACAACAGAATTTTATTAATTTCTGTTGATGCAGAGAAATGTGTTTAAATGTTGTTATTCAGCATACAAACACCTTGCAATAAATCATACCACTTTGTCATGGCTGAATAACCTTATTTAATTTAATTTACTTATGAACACACATCCTCCAGCTGTAGTTGTCAAACTTCAAATACTTCACTTCTAGTTGAATATATTTCAGGAATGTTAAAAAGTTTAATTGAAAAATTCAGTTTCATAATGACTTTGAATCTCTCCAACTTTAACTACATTAACATTTCAAATGGCATTGGTCTATAGAATAATTTAAAGACTATTGTCACACACTTTCATTGCATATGTTACAGATGTACTATGTGTGTCTAGATGTGTATCTAGATGTTTTTTAATCAAGTATTGAAAGATATTATCTAATATAACCTGTATTTCAATGGTGTTTCAGATGAGACATTCTTCAGACAGGGGTATCTTTGAATTGGGGGCGCCTAGGTGGTTCAGATGGTTAAGTGTCTGCCTTCGGCTCAGGTCATGATCCCAGGGTCCTGGGATCAAGCTCCACGTCTGGCTCTTGGCTCAGTGGGGAATCTGCTTCTCCCTCTCCCTTTGCTCCTCCCCCTGCTCATGCATACTCTATCTCTCTGTCTCAAATGAATAAACAAAATCTTAAAAAAAAAAAAAAAGGAACTTTGAATTGGTTAGAGTAATCCTGAAAAGACTCAAGGAGAGGAATTTTGTCTTTTTTGTAAAGTTGAGAGAAAAGATCATGTTGTCCAAGGAAGGAGGAACTATTTTGCAGAAGACAAAAATGATGAAAAAGTGAAGGAAGAAGAGAGGTAGAAAGTTTTTATTTTTTATTGTTTTTTTAAGATTTTATTTATTTATTTGACAGGGACCACAGCCAGCGAGAGAAAGAACACAAGCAAGGGGAGTGGGAGAGGAAGAAGCAGGCTCATAGCAGAGGAGCCTGATGTGGGGCTCGATCCCATAACGCCGGGATCACGCCCTGAGGCGAAGGCAGATGTTTAATGACGAAGTAGAAAGTTTTTAAAGAGAGAAGAGAAAGTAGAAAAAGAAGAGAAGGAAGTGGCAGATGAGCTACAGAAAAAAATGTGGGAAGAGAATGCGTTTTTGGAAAATGTCAGTCCAACTGGCATAGGTTAACACCCCTTATGGATAACTGATGCACTAGCCTGCTTTCTGGGAACTGGTCCCCCACTCCTTTCTTTCTCCTATTTTCATGGCCAAGCGTATTTGGATAATGTGACTCTGCCTCTGGTCACAACTGATTGGTTCAGGGCCAGACACAAGATCAAGCTGGACCAACAGGCTTCTCCCCAAGGGTATGAGTAATTCGGAGAGTTTAAACAGAGTCTTTTGAGGAGTGGAGGTGTAAGCTTGGAATGTGGTGTTGGCAGCCATTTTCCACCGTGGAGACTGGAGTGGAAGAATTTGGTTTCAAGAAAAAAGGAAGAAGAAAGCCCAAACCCAGAAGGAAGCAAGGATATGAGAGACAGAAGGAGCGGTCATACTTGCTTCCAGATATTTCTGTGGTCCAGCTTCCCTGGTTTCCATGAGCCACCCTTCAATCCTCACAATAAATCGCCTTTCACTTACTGCGAGCTAGAGTTAGTTACAACTACATGTAATCAAAAATTTTTAATCTAGGAACGTGGTGTAACAACTAGAGATTGAAAAGTACAATAATCACTGTGTGTATATGCATATATAAATATGTAAATATATATTTATATATCTCCACAGGCTCCACAATTAACATTTTAAAGCTGAAAGCAAAATATTTACTAATTCAGCCACTACATTCGAAATACTTTTTAAAAACGGCTAGCAGAGTTGCAAAATCACAGTAGGGGAGGTGATAAAACACATTCTTCAAACTCTGAAAGAATTGTAATAATGATAATCATCAGCTTGGTGTGTTCGCAAAAGCAGTGTAAAAATGTTATCATAAGAATCTTGTTGAGGTGACCCTATGAAATCCATAATGACCCTGTCATTATGTCAGCTGCACACTTAGTTCTGGTTTTCATACAGGATTCTGATAATTTATCTCATCAATGGAACCACATGATGTACTGCATGGCAAATTTCCAGTTTTAAAAAATATGAGGCCCTAGCTGTTATTTACTGATTTGTTTCTATGGTTTTCTGAAGCAGCACAAGAGTCAACATCACTACTGCTCAGCAAAGGGGGCGTGTAGGACCCGTCTGTGCTTCCCAATCAAATTTAAAGAATATTAAAGATTTAATAATAATTTTTGAAAATTACTGTAGAGGTTTCCTTGGAATTGATATGACCGTCAATGACAAATATAGGTCAGAATAGCCATAAAGTTATGCCATAGAGTTGTTTTATACAAGAGAAATAGGAAGGAATAAGGATATTAAGAGAAGTTTATGAGAGTATTTAAAACACACGAAATTGTTGTTGCAAAAAGCATCTTCTATCTCTTCACATGCAGGACGAAGAGAGGCTGGCGAACGAGTGAAAACAATGTTACTATACAAGGGGATTTTTTTATTTCTTTCTTTTGAGTTAGTGCATATCAGGGCTGAAAACTTCCATCTCTGTTCATTACAGCAAAGATTTTTTTTTTTAATGTCTACATTCCTTAAAAAGATGTTGAAGAAAGATGTTGAAAGATGTTGAAAGACTTTCAAGAAATAAGAGAAATGCAGTGAGCGTTCAGTTGTGATGTAGCAGGAAATGGAAAAACTCCAGATCTTGAGCAAGGGCCACTGGGGTTCAGGCTAAGTAGCCATTTTGGGGAAAGGTGATGAATATGGCTTCGAAAATGTTCGGTGACAGGTGGTGGCAGGACGCCCAAGCGCAAACTCGAGAAGCACCTAGAGAAAGCAATGGGAGTAATGGCATGGTGAGGGATTTAGCAAGAGAGCCTATGACTGATTAGCCAGAGGGAACCTGCCAGGCCTTTCAACATTGCACAGAAAGTTTCTGAAAGCAAATCTACATATAAGCTTATGATACTGAAAAGTTGTAAATTGTTACAGCAAATGAGTAGGGGAGGGACTTTTTCACTTGTGCATTGACTTCTGTCATAACTTGACTTCTTAAAAGCTTTCCTTGTCTGACACGGTCTTGTTATTTTATATTTTTAGCAGACTCGATAAGCGAAAGTGAGAGCTAGTCTGGGAGCAAAAGAGAAAGGGGAGGCGAGGGAGTAGGAGGGAACAAATGTCCCTCTGTTATATCCAAAGAAGTACTTAAAAACCAAATAGTCGATGCTTAATTGAATTTGTGAGGACTCTTGTTTTTTTTATTATATCATGAAGGAAATCAGGAAATATGGTTTACAATTTAAGTCTATCTTTAAGGAGGTAAAAGGGAAAATTAAGACAACTAGCAAATAAACTAAAGGTAATACTTCATGTTAAATATAGTCACCCTGAAGAACTATAGCTAAGAGCACAAAGAATATACTTGAGTATAAAAACTACATCCATATTTCTTTTCTCTCATTACTGAAACAAAAGGTAAGTTGTCTCCATGCTGCTTACAACATTTCTCCTACATCCTTCCAACGTTTGTTTGAGGACTTTCCACTGAAGTGAAGTGCAGCTGTGCAGGCATGCTGGGCTGCAGAAATACTGCCCTCGTTTCTAACTTTGTAGAAATCGGTCTTCACATCAATGCATTTCTAGAACATTCACTGCCAGCTCCCAGCCCCATACCCAATTGATCTGTGAGTATTCTGAACGTGATCTCTGTTCTTTCTCTTGATTCACCATCTACCATTCTTGACTCCTTTACCTTTGCTGGCCCAAGCTCAAATTCTTCCATGTTGTAACAATACTTCGCCATATCAAAGTTATTGCAAATTGTAGTATTTCTCTCACTTCTCCAAAAATGTATGAGTAAAGACCTCCCCAAAACACTTCTCCCCACAAAATGAATAAGGAAAGCTTCTAAGCACCCTACTTTTAGATATAAATCTATGTTATTGTGATCAGTTGCATTCATTCACCAGACGGTCCGTGTGTAACTGATCGGGAGCTGGAGTTATTCTAGGCACTGTGGACACAAAGATGAATAGGACTCCAGAGGCTTTTACGGTCCAAAAGACAGCACATAAACCAACCACTGCAGCCCAACGTTGCAGAGGCCTCCATAGAAATCAGCTCAGAGCGTCATGGCAACGCCTACAGAATCTATCCTCCAGGATGGTAAGGAAGTCATCCGTTTTGCTCTCTCCCTGTCTTACAATCTCCAAAAGGAATGATGACACCTCTCTTCTGGGTTGTCCTTGCTGTGATTCATTCAACCACAGGAGATGGAGGCTTCAGGAAACAAAGGGACAGAGAGCAGCCATTTGGGCTTTACCAAGCCCTACTGCCTAAAAATTACAGGGCCCAATAATATTCATAGAGGACCCCAGCTACTCCTGCTCTCTGAAGGTGGGGGGTCTGATTTTATGAATGGTCAAGGCCAAAAAGAAGGCCAGTTCACTTGTTCTTTGGGGTGAAATACAAGGTATGTGGGGAATAGAGGGTGAGGGGCTCTGCCTGTAGCTAGGCTTGGCCTGTCTGAGCAGGAAACTATTCCAAGATGGAAAGGTGTCCTAACCCCCTTCTTCCCTTGTAGCTGAGATTATGAGCAACTTTGTTTCCTCACTGGAAACACTGAAGGGCCAGTTTCTGTCTGTTTTCTCAAAATACTGCTGTCAGGTAATCTCAATTTGCAAACAAACAGGATTTATACCAAGAGGTTTGCAAATACTACATATCTGTCTTCATGTCACATACAGCTTATTTTCTGATTAAGCAACACATAAATCTTGGAGCAACTTGCTTAAGGGCTATGATCACAGTATATTAACTCCAGTATTATTTCCACGAGGAATCCTTTGGGGCAATGCCAGAGGGTCGTGCCATTTTCCGACAGTTACCTTATAGCATCACCGCACTCCACGGTACCTGGCACTCTTCAGGTGTGTGATGGTGAGTCCAGCACTGCTCATACCAGGGACGGGGCATCGGGGAGGAAGCTGGGAACACTAGGAACTGGCTGGGTCACTAAGAGGAGGGGCACTATGGACATTCAGGAAGAGGAAGCAGCGTGAGCAAACATGGAGAAGAGGCAGCATGGCAGACATGAAGCAGCTTCCTCAGGAGGTAGGAGGAGATGAAGCTGAAGAAATAGCCAAGGGCTAGAATTCAGGGGACACTGTGTCCGATTCAATTCACTGGAACAATTACTCCGGGGTCAGATGCCACGTGCTCCACATATATTAGTGGCATCCCGAAGGCCAGGATGCAAAAGTTGGCAGTTGAAAGAGATGGGAGGAGTTTCTGGATGCTGAAAGGACCACATCATTGCCTGGGGCAGCAGGCTGTTGGAGACAAATCCCTAGACACTTTTTCCTTGACGATATGATGCCAGGACGACAAACATGAGGCCAAGAAATGTAGCCTGTTCTCTGGAAGAGTTATGGGTGGAATATTGTTAATTTGGCATCAATTCCAGACTCAAGGAAAAGGTCTAAAGTGCATCTGCTATGTTCCATCATTTAGCTAATGGGAGCTTGAGGATTTGCCAGACATCATTTCTGGACTTGACATGATTTCAGAGCTGCTTTTTGTTGACACTGTGGTCACTGCCTCCTCTGGGTCAGGGCCATATAGATGGGGAATGGTAGACACACTCCCAAGTTAAGGCTGGGTGAAAAGATGAACTCCCTGCTCCAAGGTCAGGCCCTGGGAAGAAGCAGTGGGAAGGACTGAGACCAAGTTCCCTCCAGGAAGAAAGAACAGCGACTGACAGCCCCAAAAGCACACAGGCCCCTTTTGCATTTATTCCTTCAACCACTCAGCAGATACTGGTCATGTGCCTAGTGTCTCTAAGGCATGACTCTAGGCTCTGGGGATGCAGCAGTGAACAAAACATAAGGAGCCGCTGATGGAGGGAGGGGAGACTGACAATATACAAATCAATATGAAACTGTCAGGTGGAAGTAGGTTCAATTAAGAATAGTAAAGTAGGATGGGGGATAAAGAATGATAGGAAAAGATGCTGATTTCAGGTCTTGAACAATTATCGAACAGGTAAATTAGAATTGAATAATTTCAGCCTCTCCAAGTTGTAACAAGAATGAAATGCAATGTAGTTCTGAAAGATTTTGTCATCTCTCTGGAATATAGCAAGGAGTCAGCAATCCGTAGCTTATATTATGAATAAGGGTAAGACATTATAATAATTAAGTTCTCTTAGAACTTAGAATGCCATCAACCTCCCTATGTTCAATTTTCATTTCATTCTCAAAATCCATATAGGCTTTGCCAGTTACTTTATCTCTCTAGGTCTCTGTTTTCTTATCTGTAAAATGGGATAATAGTACCTTCTTGTTAAGTTGTTGGAAGGATTAATGAGATAATACATACCAAGTGCTTAGCTCTGAGCCAGTCACATAAAATAGACGTTCAATATAAGTTATCTATTACTATGGTAACCTCTTCAGGAAAGTTTTTTCCAGCATGAAAAACAGCCTTCCAAGGTTACAATTATTTCTGAATGGTAATACATGATTGTTTTTTCTTGTAGCATTCACTTTTTTGGGGTGGGGTGGGGTGCAGAAGTAAAATGTTGGTTGAGAGCACAAATAGGTGGAAAAACCAAATATGTTTTAGCTATTCACAAACAGTTTCTTACAGACATTTCTGGTTAGCGTTTGTAGGCAATGATATGTTAGAAAAAAATAGAAGCTATATTTCCTACTATTCAAAAGTTAAATTAATTGCTACTTTCTGGCCTTAGGAAGTGGCATCTATCCTGCTTCATGCGTCTGCATCCCCTGCTAGAATGTATATTCTCATGTAACAAAATCGTCCTTATTGATTCTTCCTTATTCACCTAAGTCAGTGCTTGGCAGTTAAGTGCTTGGAAGATAAGGTTAAATTGACCTGAGCAGCACAATGTTAAGGAATACATAAACAATAGTCACAGTGATAGAGCACAGGCCATCAAACTAGGCCACAATTGTATGGAATGGAGCTGGGGCGCTCTGTCACGGCAGTACTCCCTTTGCTTTCTTCTACAGAGCTTCCGTGGTCTGTTTCCTTTGGGGAAAATCAGGCCAAAGTCATCTCCACCCTGTGTGTGCTCACTCCTCTGCCTCTTCAGCCACTGCCCCCGGGCAGCATGCCATGGGAGCTGAGCTTCAATTTAGAAGGTCCATCCAGAAGTATCGAAGCGGGTGGACATTGCTACATTGACTCATGGCCTTAGGAACAGGAAAGTATTGATCCCTCTGTTTGCTTGACTCATAAAAACATTCATTTTCTTTTGTGGTTTAGAGAATGAAATTTCAAAGCCAATGTCTACTCAGTCCAATTAAATTCAGGACAAAATATGACATGATCTTTGCCAAATGAACCAAATATGATTGGTGAAGATAAAGAAGGAAATACTGGCATGACTATCGGTCTATGGCTTTTTTTTTAATTCTGAAAATACATTGGATTTGTACTTGCACATAAAAAAGTAATCAAGTACAAAATGCATGAAAAGAGCATGGAATTAAATTACGACAAAAACTAGTATTATTCTGCCAGACAGCAAAGGAAAAGTTGAATGAAGAAATGAGCAAACGAACGAAAGCAGTAAGAAGCAAATATAAGAAAGCATATACAGTGGGACAGCGTCTGGCCTGGTGATTGTATATAGTATACCTTTAATACGAGTTTGTTTAATAGGTTACTGAGTAAGAAGCATGACTCATTAAATATGCAACAAATTGATTATAAAATATATCATGAGTATTACTTTGCAATAATTAATAAAGGGACTGGGTTTCAAGTAAGAATTTTAACTGTCCTAATTCAGTGTAATTAGCTCAATGCAAAACATCTCCTATTCTCATACTGAAGGTCTATTTGAAATTTGGATGCATACAACTTTTAAAATGAAAGATCTCACATTTTGATTCAAATGCGGGCATAGAAATGTGGGAACAATCAATATGGATAAGCCTAGAGGCCAATGCAGAATTAAGGATGAGCCACCAAAACATTCTCTTTTCTCCAGCAGAGGAAGGAGAGCTCAGATTCCCAGGCTTCATTTGCACATGCTGTTACTCACAGATGAATAAAGCATGCCACTTTGTTAGTCACCCCCTGGGTCCAGAGCACGTAAGCAGAGAGAGGAAATAGTCCAAGAACCATTGGCATCCAACCCATGATACATTATGCTACTAAATATCTGGCATGGCAATTGGCTAAACCTCATCAGCCAGCTGCCAAATGTCATTTAACAAAGCAGTCCCCATCCAGGACCTCTATGTGACTATACTGATAATATTATCATTGGAGGTAAAGAGCCACATTCCCTAAAGAAACTCATCATTAGAAATAAACATGGTAGCTGATCAAAAGCAAAAGCAACATGAAGAAATTGAAGAGGAGCTTTTACATAAACCCGTGTGTTTGTGTGGGTTTCCATGTGTGTTAAGTGAACCAGTACAAATGTGGGCCTTTATTCCACCAAGTAATACAGATGATATATTTTTCTCTTCATTGCCGAAATTCACGACTAGACTTCCCCAACACCATAAATAAAACAAATATTTGTTCCTGCCAGCAGTCTTCAGATCACAGTGTCCAAGACTGCTTGGGTTTTCGTGCTTCCTTCTAATTATTTTGGGAAAACCGAGTGAAGATTTCTTCTCAGTCTGGCTTCTTTGCAAGTAGAAATATCCTTCGTAACTTTGCCAAGCATGAAGTCAAATGTGATGTTTCAAATTGAGAGTGGAAGAGCTCCTTTAACAAACTTTTATCTTCTTACTTTACATGGTCTTTTGGTGCAATATCACCTCTAAACACATTCACATACAAGCACACACACGCACACACACGTGCGCGCGCACACACGCACACACACTCAACTATCAGCTATGATACTCCTCTTCTGCTTTTAACCTAGATCTCTCACTTCAGTTCCAAATTCATATCTATTATTAGGCACTTCAAAATGAAATGTGTCCAAGATTGAGCTCATCGTCTCTCTACTCTAAGAAACGTCTCCCTGACTCTGACTTCTCTTTATGAATGGCGCACGCATGAATCCAGTCACAGTCCAGTCAAGAGCCTGAGCCCTTAAATACTCCTATGCCTCCTTCAACTTCTGAATCAGTCCCATTAAAAATTAGTGTTGAGTTTTACCTGCAGAATACCTTTCTTCAGGACCCTCTTGACCCACCTTTCACTGCCTTAGCCTGGACTCAGCATTTTCCGGATGGTGGCAACCACCACCCATTGGTCTCCCTATCCAGTCTTAGTGCTGTCTGATCTGTCCTCCATTCTGCACTGAACCTTTAAACTAGCTACCTGATCATGCCCAGCCACAGCTGAAGATCCTTCCGTTTAACAGAAAGGAAACAGAATCTAAATGAGGAAAACCATATTGTCTTTGCTCCCAAAATTAATATATAAATTATATGCAACTCTAATTAGAACCCCAATAAGATTTTGATCAAATCATGCTAATATTTATTTGGAATAGTAAGTGCTTGGGAAAACGTTGGGAAAGAGTGTTAAGGGAAGGATAAGCCTCACCAAATATTAGAAAGTCCTAGGTGGCTACTATGAAAACACATGGTATTGGTACAGGGATAGAAAAACAGATCAAGGAAACAGAATTGAAAACCCAGAAATAGATCCCAGAATATAGAAGAACTTTGTGTATGATAAAGGTATTGTATTTCAATGCAGTGAGAGAAAAGGTAATTTATTTAATACACAGTGTTGGCCCAATGGGCTATTAAACTGAGAGGAAATGAAATTGGGCCACTGACATACGTTGTATCCAGAAATAAATACCACATGGGTTAGAGACTTAACTGTAATATGTAAAACCACAAAACTGTCAAAGAATATCCCAGTAAATGCATGTGCATTGTTGGAGAAAGGAAGATCCTCTTAACCACAACTAGGAATCCAATGCTATAAACTAAAAGATACCATACAAAATGTGTGTGGCAAAATACACTACTCACAAAGTCACTACCCAAACAATAGATTTTAAATAGACAGTTACTATTGCAGAGGATAGAGAAAGGGTTCTCAAAAATTAACAGAAGAAAAATTAGAAAAAGAACAGAAAGAAGGTAAGTTCAAAAAAGCAAATCCAAATGGTAAAGAAATATAAGAAAAGGTGCTCTCATGTAATAAGGTGATGGAGGTTGATATACAACGAACTGTCAAAGCAAAACAGAACTCTATCACCCAGTGCTGGAAAAGTTGTGAAATAAAGTGCTCTCACACGCTGCTGGCAGAAACATGTATTGTTACAGTCTTTGGGGAATGTAATCTGGTAATTTATTAAAATTAGGTCATTATCCTAGAAAAATAAACACCCGTTTGTAAGGATATATATGTGTGTGTATGGGAGTGTATATATATACACTTTGTTTCTTTGGAAACAAAGAAAAACAAATAGATGAATAGGGGAATTATTACATAACATGAAGACTTAAAATTGGAATTTATTTGAAGGCATTTCAAAGAAGCATTAAGTAAGAAAGACAAGATGCAGAAAAATGTATACAATATGAGCAAACTTTAAAAAAAAAAAGGCAGCCCCTCTATGTATGTCCGTGTGTTTTTACATATTTGTATATGATTATGTGAACCATGAGAAAAACCACGAAGGTTAGATTAGATTGTTGACACTGATTGCCCCAAGTGGGCAGTTTGGTGATGAAACTATAGGAGAAAAAGGGCAAAATCAAATATAGAAAGACTGTACGTGTTCACTTTTAGTATATATGAAAATTATGTATATTTTGAGTATAGGAAAGAGAATTTAAAAGTTCTCAGTGGCTCTTTATTGGCTTCAGGCAATTTTTTTTAATTTATTTTTTTTCCTTAAAGATTTTATTTATTTATTTGAGAAAGAGAAAGAGAAAGAGAGAGAGCACAGGAAGGAGAGGGAGACTGAAGCAGACTGTGCTGAGTACAGAGTCCAATGCAGGGTTCGATCCCACGACCAGAAGATCATGACCTGAGCTGAAACCAAGAGTCAGACGCCTAATCGACTAAGCCACCTGGGCACCCTTTTTAAAAAACATTTAAAAATTTTTTGCTATTCAAACCTCTTCACTATTTCACCATTGCCTATTATTCCAGCCTCACATCTCTACATTTTCACAAACACCTTCATGCTTTCTCCACAGGGGAAGATTTTTCCATTCCCATACATGCTCCATTCTCCAATTTTATTGGTTTTTTTGTTTTGGATTTGCTGTTAAAGCATTTCCTCTTTAATTCCCCAGTGAATTTCTACTTTCAATATGAGCTCATTTCACCTCCTCTAGGGTGTCCATCTACTCCCTCTACACCGTCGTTGTCTTTACTCTGCCACGGCTCCTACTCGGTAGTACCGTGATTACTATTTACCTGTCTTCTCCGCATGTCTATCAGCCTGGGGACTCTCAGATGAAAGGATATCTCTTATTCATCATTACATCCTAATCATCATTTAATCTCCCCACTAGGTCCTTCAACACAGGCATTCCCTGAAATGATTCTAGGTTGCTTTTACACAGCAAAATATTTCTTTACAATCTGATTACTTTATTGGAGATAAAGCTGAGCTTGCGGTGCCCACACAATAGGTGAAGCTCAATCATACAACAACAACATTCCACATGCAGAGGGTAGTACTTGTGGTTATTTTGCGTGATCTTCTGTGAATTGTGGGAAACAGGCAAAAGAACCAAGCAAGGTCTGACATCAGTTGGTTGAGGACTGGCCACATGAAATGAAATGAATGTTTATTAAATAAAATAAAAATGGAAGATAAACAATATTCATGGACTTTGTCATATTTGGGGTCATTGTCTAAAATACACAAGCAAAGTGGGGCGCCTGGGTGGCACAGCGGTTAAGCGTCTGCCTTCGGCTCAGGGCATAATCCTGGTGTTATGGGATTGAGCCCCACATCAGGCTCCTCCACTATGAGCCTGCTTCTTCCTCTCCCACTCCCCCTGCTTGTGTTCCCTCTCTCGCTGGCTGTCTCTATCTCTGTCAAATAAATAAATAAAATCTTAAATAAAATAAAATAAAATACACAAGCAAAGTGACTGCCTGACTGTGTTTGTGAACTCCTTGATACAAACAGTTCCTATATATATTATTTTTATTTTTTTATTTTTTTATTTTTATTTTTTTTTAAAGATTTTTTTATTTATTCGACAGAGATAGAGACAGCCAGCGAGAGAGGGAACACAAGCAGGGGGAGTGGGAGAGGAAGAAGCAGGCTCACAGCAGAGGAGCCTGATGTGGGGCTCGATCCCAGAACGCTGGGATCACGTCCTGAGCGTGAAGGCAGACGCTTAACCGCTGTGCCCCCCAGGCGCCCCCATCTTGCTTTCAAGAAAGACCATTAATCAGTCACCATCTTCTAGTTGTTCTTTCAGAAATACAGGGAGCCAAATAACTCTCGCAATTAAATGCTCTAAGGCCATTATCTTTCCAGGGCACCATACTATGAATTCTAACTATTTAGCTGTTAGAACAGCTGGGCAACTCCTGAAAAATCAATAGTGCGTACCGCACATCAGCATGAGCCACTGAGTAAACCCTGGTTATATGTGGAGTTATTTACCCTTCCAGGCTATTTACCCATGTGAAAACCTGCTTGGGGAGTATTGGAGCAAACAGTTCTGAGAGAAAATGGAGAAAGTAGTTCAGTGTTTCATTTCCTTTAAGCAATATGTCGAAAGCACAGAGTAAAAGAAAAGAAAATCTTTGGTTTCCAGGGTGGGGGAAATCCTAGACTAAAGTTTTCCCACCTTCTCTGAGTCTAGAGTCCAACTTTGTAATCATTCACCAATTAAGTGAGTTGGATGTATGCCAGCTGTGGCCAAATGCCTACATTCTTGTCATTTGGCACAAGTAAAGGAAGAGCCAAAAATGAACCACTAACAACCTTCTAAAGCCATTAGAAAAGTCACATTACGATGCATTAGTGATGATTTAGCTCCGTGATTTACACTGAAAATTCCCCAGGTGGTCATAGCTTCTTCACTTCGGAATGCATAACTGAAATGACATTTCAAGACTAACAAACTGAGTATTTTATCTCTGAGAAACCAGCACACAAACCAACAGACAGGATGTGAAACATAAGTCAGTCACCTGCGCATGTCTGACATAGATTTCTAATATTTCATCACTACGTATACACCGTTAGGTGCACCTTATGGATTTCTATGTACAGGGAAGACACAACTGAAATATAAAGAACTTGCATTACACAAACCTGGACGTTTTGGCATGGGAGGTATTTTAGCACTTACTTAACCTAACCTTCTCACTTCATAAATGGAACCAAAAAAATGGGACCTGAACAGATTAAATGACCTGCACAAATCAAAAGGCAGTTGAGCGCAAAGCCAGAAATGGAACCCAAGTGTCCTAAATCCTAATCTGGTGCTCTCTGCATATTCCTATGTGCTTCTACTCGTCCCACTAAACAACCTCTCTAAGCTAAACATACAGGGTCATCACTACCCTTTTACTCGTCAGTAATGACCCCATTTATAATGTTCCATGCCTGCTTTGCTTTAGATTTGTTTAGTTATTTGCTGCTTTTGATAATCCCTGCAAGGCATACCACGTAGACGATCAGATGGTGCAATGGAAGGAAGCCATGTGTTACTTCGTGCTGCTCTTACAAACCAAGAACTGAACTCCAGTCATTCTTAGGTGTACTAAGATCTAAAACTGGCAATTCCAGAGGTATGATTATTGAGCACTAATTCTACAAATGTGCCCCCAACAAAAACATTGGAGTTGTATAGTAAAGTCAGTCAGAGAAAGGCAATTAAGATTGGGCCGGTAGGACAGAGGCAGAATTGAAAAATCTTTATTCTGATGAGAATTCAAGAGACTTCCTGGAGTTCAGGTCTTTTCTTATTCATCCTTAGCATCTCACATACAACCTGGACATTTAAAGTTGTTGGGGGGGGATAAGATGTTGGTTAATTAAAAGAACAGATGAATGTGCATGAATGAAAGAAGTAGAATAGCGAACAGCTGAAGGATCTCTCGGAAAGTAAGATGATGTGAGCAGTTGTTTTGAAAATAAATCTGGTTGGCGATTTGGTGTGAAGCGATACCACAAACAGTCGGTATCAGTCAGAGGACAAAGGTAGGAGTTTAGGACAAACTTCTACCCTGGAATGGACAGATTTGAAATGCATTTGGAAGGAAGAATCAATAAGCCCGAAGAGCAACTAAATAAAGAAAACAAAGAACAAGGACAGCAGAAAATAGCAAGCAACTTGAAACCTAAGAGATGCACAGTGTCATTAATAGACAAAGGAAGATTCCAAAGAAGAATAGCCTTTGTAGAAGAATTAAGGGTTGAGGCATGATGACACAAGTCCAGCAGGAGATGTCCCATCACCAGGACAGTGACATAGGGGAGCAAAACTGCCTGCAATACACTCACCCATGTTAGCTCATTTTCCAGGGAGATATGGATATGATGATTATCACCCCTATTCTGCAGATGAGAAAAGTGAGTAGCAGAAATACCAGATTTTGCTCTAAATACACAGTCTCAGCAGGGAGCATAGCCAAGACTTTAATCTCCATCTCCTGATTTTATATTCAATGTTCTTTTATAATATTACATTTCAGGAGACATAGGATTGAAAGAAAATACCCCGAGATAAAGATTTGAAATTTACTCTCATAGATAACGAAAGTCAGAGTGACGAAAGAGCATTTATTCTTTGAGAACTGATTTCAGTTTAATGAACTTTTACTGGGGGCCTGGTATGTGCCCGGCTCTGTGACCTCAATGAGAGAATGGAAAGACGATAAGCACAGCATCAAGAACTTCCATCTAGGGAAGGCTAAGAGGAAGAGAGGAATCAATATACAAGCCAAATTAAGTAAAAGCTGTTACCTACTGTTTCATGAGTACCTACTATATCCAAGACAGGGCATGGTTACTGCAGAAGAACATGCAGATGAAAAAGAGCAGTGTTCCAGAAGTCAGCCCTGGCAAAGAGGATGGTTTAATTAGAGATGACAAATGCCACGACCAGGAAGTGAGAACTTAGAAAATGTTCCCTTCTCAATACTTTTTCCCTTCAGACAAACCAAGAATGGAAAACAGGCTCAATTAATACCCCTTATTCATCCAACTTCCCAGTTTCTACTAGGACCAGACTCTCCCTGGAGTCCGGGATTGAGTATCGGGCTTTAGTACTTAAAATGAATGGGTCAAGGGAGAAGAACCAAATGGCGCATAGGGATTTAAGGGCAAAAGACTGAGTCCTAAAGTTTTTCAAATATATTTGAATGGCAGCCTCCTCCTATCCCTGTTTCTCTTTCTCCCAAACACAATTATAGGAATCAAATAAAAATAGTACGATGTGCAAGATATTCCAGTCTATCGCCTGCCTCCCCAGCATTCTCTCCCACTAAAGCCAGATGGACACACTGCACGTTTGCCAGATCAGTGTATTATTACACAGTGCATTACAGCATTATTTGCTCTCTTTGCAGTACATTCTGATAATCTCCATCAACCAAAATCATGCGTACTACCCTCATAGCTTTGTTCAAATATTACCTTTGCCAGGACACCTTCCCTGAACACCTTTACCTGCAATGATCTCTGCCTTTCTGGACTCTTTAGCACTTTCTGTTTGGAAAAAATCTGACACTTGCTGGTATGTATTGTGACTTTCCCAAAAACATCATCTATAAAAATATGAATTAAACATTTTAAATGCCCCAAATAACAGCAGACACAAAGTCTGAATCACGGCACTTTCACTTCAGAGCCTTTCTTTTACCCTCACTTATCTATCTGTATCTGTATAAAATATAAATTATATTATTTTACCCTTTTAAGTTCTCGGATGGCAAGGACCAAGTTTGACGAATCATAATATTCATCAAAGCATTAAGCTTAGAGGCTCAATAAATATTTGATGGATTGATTAATTAATTAATTAATTAGAAAAATAAATGTGAAGTAAAATAATCTTTAGGTTAAGCATTCATTTGTTTATGCCTGGGCATGCTGTGACACACTATCACAGGTGTTGGGGACACGGGCGTGAGAGAAACAGTAAAAACCCCCACCCACACAGCCTACAGAGTAAAGGAGGAGCCATACAATATGCAAATAAAGTAGTAAAACATTTGCCAAAGAGCGATAAGTGCCGGAAGAATAATAAAGCAAGGAAGAAGGATAAGCAGTGGACAAGGGGAGGAGGAAGATGTGCAATTTTAACTTTCTCTTAACATGTTCCTTCTGCTCTAGGTCTTTATGTTTTTTAATTTTAATTCCAGTGGTGTTCACATACAATGTTATATTAGTTTCAGGTATACAATATAGTGATTCAATGATTCCATGCATTACTCAGTGCTCATCATAAGTGAACTCTTAATCCCCATCACCTATTTCACTCATCCCCCCACCGACCTCCCCTCTGGTAACCATCTATTTGTTCTCCATAGTTAAGAGTCTATTTTCTGGATTGTCTCTTTTTTTTTCTCTTTGTTTTGTTTCTTAAATTCCACATATGTGTGAAATCATATGGTATTTGTCTTTCTCTGACTTATTCACTTAGCAATATACTTTTTTGATCTATCCATGTTGCAAATGTTCCATTCTTTTTTATGGCTGAGTAATATTTCATTATATATATATGTGTGTGTGTGTGTATATATATATATATATATATATAATGTATATTTTTATATATACCACTTCTTTCTCCATTCATCTATTAATGGACACTTGGCCTGTTACCATAGTTTGGCTATTGTAAATAATGCTGCAATAAACATAGGGGTGTATATCTTTTCAAATAAGTGTTTTCATATTCCTTGAGTAAATACCCTGTAATGGAATTACTGGATCATATGGTAATTCTATTTTTAATTTTTTTGAGAAACCTGGATACTGTTTTCCAGAGTGGCTGCACCAGTTTGCATTCCCACCAACAGTGGACAAGTGTTCCTCTTTCTCCACATCCTCGACAACATTTGTTATTCATTGTGTTTTTTATTTTAGCCATTCTGACAGGTAGGAAGGGATAGCTCATTGTGGTTTTGATTTCCATTTCCTTGTTGATGAATGATGCTGAGCATCTTTTCATGTGTCTGTTGACCATCTGTATGTCTTCTTTGGAGAAATGTCTGTTCATGTCTTCTGTTCATTTTTAATTGGATCATTTGGACACCAAAAAATGTGTTCCGTTGTATAAGTTCTTTATATATTTTGGATACCAATCCTTTATTGGATGGATATGTCATTTGCAAATATCTTCTCCCATTCAGTACTTTGTCTTATAGTTTTGTTGATAGTTTCCTTTGCTGTGCAGAAGCTTTTTATTTTGATGTAGTCCCAATAGTTTATTTTTGCTTTTGTTTCCCTTGTCTGAGGAGACATATCTAGAAAAGTGTTGCTACAGCTGATATCAGAGAGATTACTGCTTATGTTCTCTTCTAGGATTTTTATGGTTTCAGGTCTCACATGTTCTTGGGAGATGAATAATTTTAATAAGACAATCAAGGAAGACCTCAAGGATAAAGTAATCTTTGACTGAAGCACTTAAGGAAATGACTGGACAAGCCATGCCCACATCTGAGGGAAGACTATTCCCAAGAAAGAGAATAGCAAGCGTAAAGGCTCAAGGCAGAACTGTATTTTGGTTGTTAAAGGATGAGCAAAGAAGCCAATGTGGCTGAAGCACAGTGAGCAAGAGAAAAGTAGAAGGAAATAAGGTCAGACTGTTAGGGAGTGTATTAGTTTCCTGGGGCAGCCATAATCAATTATCACAAACTGGGTGGCTTAAAACAACAGAGATTTATCAGAAGTCTAAAATCAAGGTGTTGCCATCCTGTTACTCTCTCCTAGCTTCTAGTGATTGGTGGCAATCCCTGGCACTCCTTAGCTTGTAGATACATGGCTCCAAAGCTAACCCCATCTTCATATTTCCTTCTTCTCTGTGTTTCTGTGTCTTCTCTTTTTCCTTCTTCTCTTTCGCTCATTGATTTAGGACCCACCCTAATCCAGTAGATTCTCATTTCAATCCTCACCTTAATTAATTTTGTGAAGACTTTAGTCCAAATAAGGTCACATTCTGAGGTTCCGGGTGGGCATAAATTTGGGGGAGACAATAATTAAACCCATTGCAGGGAGCAAGGGAGAAGCAGCAAGTGCAGTTGGGAGGCCATTCAGATGTCAATAATCCATTTGTGGGTCATGTGGCTTGAGTTGGTAACATGGAGGTGGTGAGAAGTGGTCCTATGAGATATATTTTTAATAATATGGGATTTGTTGACATGTAGGATTATTGATTTATTGGGTTTTTCTTTTTCACAGATATATAAACAAGAGAAGCATTGATATTTGGAATAGAAAGTTATGTGGCAGTTCAGTAGTTGTTATTGCCTAAATAGAGGCATAAACCCAAATTATGATTTACAAACAACTGTATCCAGGCTGAGGAAGTAGGAGCCCTTTTCCAGTTTTTAATATTTGGTGTTTCTTATTTGATGTTTTTTATTAAGTATGTTTGTGACAATATATTTTGTTTCAATTCAACAAAGCAAAATTCTAAAGATAAACACAGTTGACTCTTGAACAACACAGGGGTTTGGGGCACCAACCCATTCAGCCGAAAATCCAGGTATAACTTCTGACTCCTCCAAAACTTAATTATTAATAGCCTACTGTTGACCAGAAGCCTTAGCAATAACATGAAATTGACTAACATGTATTTTATATGTTAGATGTTTTATATACTGTATTCTTACATAAAGCAAGCTAGAGGGGGAAAAAATGTCCTTAAGAAAATCATAAGGAAGAGATAATGCATCCAAATTATCATAATGTATTTATCGAAAAAAGACCCGTGTACAAGTGGACCATGTAGTTCAAACCCATGTTGTTTGAACTGACAAAGGTCAACAGTAAATTGTTCTGAGAACAGGAAATATAGTTACATGACAGGGATGGATAAATGTATTCCATTTCTTATGCAAACCCTAGAACCAAAACAACTCTGTATTCTGATTCACTGCATCTATTTGCATGGAAATATTTCTCTTTAGGGAAGAAAACTGATCTCACCCCTCTAAGAAGAAAGCAGACTTAACAACTTAAAGAGCCTTAGGAGTTGGGCTTAGCTGGAAAAATAATAATGAGAATCAGTATGAACTTCTAAGTTCTTTGGTAAGAGTTTCAGCTGAAATCTTGATTTTCTTCCCAAGCTATAACCTCAGGGAGACAGGACAGGCAGGGAAAGTGAAGGAAATGAAATGCTATAAATTATTCCCATTGCAGTATCAGATCTTCAAGTAAATTTCTCATATTCAGTACAAAATCAAGACCAAGTAAGCCGCTTATTTAACAATTGCCTCTCTACGGACATTTCCTATTGATTGGACAATGGTCTCTTATTACTTATTACCTAAAGAATATTCTTCCATATTCTGAGATTGGCCTCCAAAGACCTCTCATCTAACTCTCAAACTTTGTCCTCCTTTCATAAGAGAACTCAGGGCTCCAGTTAAAGACATTCAACATCCCTCCAAACATGGCATCCTCCTAATTCTTCACTACAGGCATTATAGTATGGATATTACTTCCTTTCACTGAAAAAAACACTGATCTGACATCAGCTTGTGAGTAGATAATTAGAAATATCTTTATTATAAGTCTTTTTTTAAATTGAAGTATAATTGACATAAGATATTAATTTCAGGCATATAACGTAATGATTCAATATTTGCACACACTGTGAAGCAATCACCATAATAAAGTCTAGTTACCATCCATTACCATACATACAAACTTTTTTTTTCTTGAGATGAGAACTTTTAAGATGTACTCTCTTGGCAACTTTCAAATATGCACTACAATATTATTAACTGTTGTCACCATGCTGTACAATATACATCCACATGACTTACTAATTTTGAAGTTTTATAACTCTTGACCCCATTCACCCATTTTTCTCAGCCCCCCCTCCCCCATCCACTCTGGCAACCACCATTTTGTTCTCTGTATCTATGAGTTTTGTTTTGTTTCTTCATCCGTTTCAGTTTTTTTTTTATTTTTTTAAAAGATTTTATTTATTTATTTATTTATTTGACAGAGATAGAGACAGCCAGCGAGAGAGGGAACACAAGCAGGGGGAGTGGGAGAGGAAGAAGCAGGCTCATAGCAGAGGAGCCTGATGTGGGGCTCGATCCCATAACGCCGGGATCACGCCCTGAGCTGAAGGCAGACGCTTAACCGCTGTGCCACCCAGGCGCCCCCGTTTCGTTTTTTAGATTTCACATATAAGTGAAATCATATGGTATTTGTCTTCTCTGTATGATTTATTTCACTTAGCATAAAATCCTCAGGGTCCATCCATATAAATGGCAAGATTTTGGTATTTTTTAATGGCTGAGTAGTATTCCTGTGTGTGTGTGAGAGCGAGAGAGAGAGACAGAGAGAGAGAAAGAGAGAGAGAGAGTCACATCTTCTTTCTCCATTCAATCTTCAATGTGCTCAGATTGTTTCCATATCTTGGCTATTGTAAATAATGCTGCAATGAACATCAGGGTACATACATCTTTTTGAATTAGTGTTTTCATTTTTCTTCAGATGAACAGAATTTCTGGATCATATAGGTAGCTCTTTTTTTAATTTTGTGGGACACCTCCATGTTGTTTTCCACAGCGGCTGCACCAATTTACATTCCCACCAACAGTACACAAGGTTTCCTTCTCTCTGTAGCCTTGCCAATGCTTACTGTTTCTTGTCTTTTAATAATAGCCATTCTAACAGGCATGAGGTGATACCTCGTTGTGGTTTTTCATTTGCATTTCCCTGATGATGGTGATGTTGAACATCTTTTCCTGTGCTCACTGGCCATCTGTATGTCCTTCTTGGAAAGATGTCTATTCAGATCCTCTGTCCATTAAATCAGATTGGCTTTATTTTATTTATTTATTTATTTTTGCTCCTGAATTGTATGAATTCTTCATATATTTTGGATATTAAGCCCTTATCAGATATATGATTTGCAAGTATTTTCTCCCATGCAATACATTATGTTTCCATTTCATTGATGGTTTTCTTTATTCTGCAGAAGCTTTTTAACTTGATGTACTTCTACTTGTTTACTTTTGTTTTTGTTGTCTTTGATTTTAGAGTCAGATCCAAAAATTTATCACCAATACCAATCAATGTCAAAGGGCTCACTTTCTATGTTTTCTTCCAGGATTTTTATGCTTCAGATCTTACATTCAAGTCGTTAATCCATTTTGAGTTTATTTTTGTGGCTGGTGTAAGAAAGTAGTCCAGTTTCATTCTTTTGCATATGGCTGTCCCATTTTCCCAACAGCATTTATTCAAGAGACTGTCTTTTCCCCATTGCACATTCTTGCCTCCTTTGTCATAAATTAATTGGCCTAACATGCATGGCTTTATTTCAGGGCTCTCTGTTCTGTTCTATTGATCTACATGTCTGTTTAATGCCAATACCATACTGTTTTGATTACTTAACCTTGCAGTATAGTTTGAAATCAGGGATCATGATGCCTTTAGATTTGTTGTTCTTTCTCAAGGTTGCTTTGGCTATTTGGAGTCTTTTGTGGCTTTATACAAATTTTAAGATTGTTTGTTCTATTCCTGAGAAAGATGCCACTGGAATTTTTATAGGGATTGCATTGACTCTGTAAATTGCTTTGAGTAATATGGACATTTTAACAATATGAATTCTTCCAATCCATGAACATTAAATATCGTTCCATTTTTGTGTGTTTCTTCAATTTCTTTCATCAATTTCATAGTTTTTAGTGTACAGGTTTTTCACCTCCTCAGTTAACTTTATTCCTAGGTATTACTTTTATGCAACTAGAAGTGGGATAATTTTTCTTAAATTCTCTGACACTTCATTGTTAGTGTACAGAAGCACAACAGATTTTTGTATATTGATTTTATACCCTATAGCTTAGTAAATTTATTAGTTTTAACAGTTTTTTGGTAGTGTCTTTAGAGTTTTCTATATATAAAATCATGTTGTCTGCAAATAGTGACAGTTATACTTCTTTTCCAATTTGGATGCCTGTTATTTATTTTCTTGCCTAATTCCTCTGGCTAGGACTTTTAATACTATATTGAATAAAAGTGGCAAGAGTGGGCTTCCTTGTCTTGTTCCTGATCTTAAAGGAAAAGCTTTCAGCTTTTCACTGTTGAGTATGATGTTGCTGTTGACCTGTCATATCTGGCTTTTATTATGTTGAGTTACATTCCATCTATACCCACTTTGTTGGGTTTTTGTCATGAATGGATGTTGAAACTTGTCAAATCCTTTTTCTACATCTATGGAGATGACCATATGAAATTCATCCTTTGTTTCGCTAATGTACTGTATCACGTTGAACCATCCTTCTAACCCTAGAATAAATCCCAGTTGATCATGGTGTATGATCCCTTTAATGTATTGTTGAATTCAGTTAGCTAAAATTTTGTTGAGGATTTTTACTATCTATCTTCATCAGGGATATTGGCCCATAATTTTCTTTTGTGGTGTTCTTGTCTGGTTTGGTATCAGTGTATGCTGACTTTGTGAAATCACTTTAGAAGTGTAATCTTTGAATGTTTGGCAGAATTGATCTGTAAAGCCATCTGGTCCTAGACTTCTGTTTTGTTGGGAGGTTTTTGATTGTGATTTAATTCCTTATTAGTAATCAGTCTTTTTTTTAATGGTTTTTCTTTAAAGATTTTATTTACTTATTTGAGAGAGAGAGCAAGAGTGTACACGAGCAGGCAGACAGAGAGAGAGAAGCAGACTCCCTTGCTGAGCAGGGAGCCTGACATGGGACTCAATCCCATGTGGACTCAATCATGACCTGAGCTGAAGGCAGACATTTAACCAACTGAGCCACCCAGGCACCCCTATTAATCATTCGAACAGGATTTTCTATTTGTTTATAATTCAGCCTTAGAGTATTGTATGTTTCTAGGAATTTATCCATTTCTTCTAGGTTGTCCAATTTATTGGTGTATATTTATTTACAGTAGTCTTTTTATGATCCTTTCTATTTATGTGATATTAATTGTAACTTCTCTTTTAACTACAATTTTACTTATCTGAGCCCTCTCTTTTTTTATTTCCTGATAAATCTAGCTAAAGCTTGGTCAATTTGGTCTATCTTTTCAAAGAACCAACTCTTAGTTTTATTGGTCTTTTTTGTTGTTTGTTTAGTCTCTATTTCATTGATTTCCACTCTGATCTTTGTTATTTCCTTTCTTCTACTATGAACTTCACTTGTTATTCTTTTTCTAGTTCCTTTAGGTTAAAGTTAGATTATTTATTTCAGATTTTTCTTATTTTTTTGTGTAGGGCTGTATCTTCCCTATTAGAACTGCTTTTGCTGCATCCAACAGAATATGATATGTTATATTTCCATTTTAATTTGTCTCAAGGTGTTTTTATTTCTTCTTTGGTGTTGTTGTTGTTGTTGACCCTTGTTCAATAGCATATTGTTTCATCTCCACATACTTGTCCCTCGAGGGCACCTCCAGACCAGGAGGTAAACCTACAGTTCAGCAACATCAGCTGGGTTTACAAGTATAGTCCCACAGGACTGTACATATTTGCACACTTTAAAAGTTGTTATCTGAGGATCTGGCTTCCAATCACCCTAAAACTAGGTGCTAAATGAGATCCCTCCTTTAGAACACTGACAGGTCTTGGCACACCCTCAATAACTGTAATCTATCAAGAATCAATCAGGCCACTTTGATAATCACAAAGGGAGAGATGACCAAGAACTAGGGCAAGGCTGAACTGTAAGTTTCATCTCTTACACAAGGCCACTCCTTCAAGACTGAGAGAGGTAGCTCTTTTGCCTAATACACACAAATAAACACAGAGAGTCAAGCAAAATGAGGAAACAGAGGAATATGTTTCAAATGAAAGCCAAAGATACAGACCTTAGGAAAAAACCTCAAAAATAAGTAATTTATCTGATAAAGAGCTTATTGACCAACTGCTGTGTGCAAAGGTCAGTGCTACTCACTGACAGAATACACAATAAAAAAAAAAATGAAAAGGAAATGTTTGCTTGCCTCTGGTCAGAATACGATAATAGAAACTGGTCCTGGGTTTGTATTTAATTATACAAGTCCAGAGCTATAGAGAAAATTTTGAAGTCTTCTGATCCCCCACAAGCTCACTTCAAAATGAGGCATCAAGGGCTGAGCAGGTTAAGTGACACAAAGCTAATGAGTGACCCCTCACTAACGCCTGTTTGCTGCTTTGATATTTGTCCCTACTTCAGCACACTACAGAGCACATTAGAACCATCAGTCCAATATCTTCATTTTAGGGACAAGATAAATGAGAGTAATTTGTTTGTCCAGAGTGACATAGAGTAAACTTAGGGGAAAAATCAGTATTAGAATTTAACAGCTTTCCTTAGCTATATTGTCTTTCTCTGTTTTTTTATTTGTTTTGGGTCATTTGCAAGCTCAAGAGAGGTTCCTTAGTCTACTAACCTCCCAACCTTTCAGGCCCATCTCAGATGATCCTTCATTCATGAAGCTTTCCTGATTCTTCCCCAACTTGACATATATTTCCCTCTTTATTTGTTTATAACACATTTCAGTTATTTCTCTTGCTGAATTTTGTACTATATTTATTTGGATGCTTATTTAATTTCTTTTACTGAGTTGTCAGTTCCTCAAAGGGAAAACCTTTATCTGTTTTATTTTCATATTCTCCACAGTTATTAACATAATACCATACATATAATATTTTCATTAGTATTTGGTAAATTGAATGGAATTCTTTAGAAATTATCCACATATGTACCTGTTCTATAAATTACAGTGAAGGCAGTTTCTGAATCAAATGACCAGGGAATTGACAACAATTTTAATTGTCATGCCTCCAATTAGAAATTGGATTGAAGAATACTTGGTTATTATCTAATAGAGGGCAAAGAATTGCCTGGAAAACACAAGAAAAAAACTTGGGTTACAAGACATCCATTAATGTTACACCTAACCTTCACCAGATTCCTCAAAAATAGTTCTTTGTTCTAAAAATCCTTCCTCCTTCCCCAGAGAAAGGGAAGATTCCACACTCACTGAGTCACAACTGGTTTCACAAAAGGATTTTTCCTTGTTTCAAAGGAATGACAAGATTAGTGACAGAAAAGTGCAATTCTTTAGTTGCGTATAATGCAACTAATGAATCATCGAACTTTACATCAGAAACCAGGGATGTACTGTATGGTGACTAACATAATATAAAAAAACATTAAAAAAAAAAAAAGGAAGTGCAATTCTTGATTTGTGTTGGGTTTCCTACAGCATGCCATCCTTTCTGAAGAAGGTGGCATTGCTATTTCTTTGAAGGGGATAGAGGAGGGCAGAGGAAAATTTGATAAATAATCAAATGAACACTTTGAGGAGAGCATCAAGAAAGCCAATTTGACGAGTTAGGGAAAGACATAAATCAAAAGTATAAAGGAAATTTTGGAAGGATCATCTATGTTCAACTAAAATACCAGAGCTTTTAGGTACTAAATTTTATTTTGGATCAAATCATTCAAACAGGTGAAATACACGTAGAAGTTCAGAGCCTTTGCACTAACTGGTGGGACAATCTGAGTTAACACAAAATTTAAAGGGATTTTTGGCAAGTACGATAATCTGATTTAAATGTCCAACAGCTTTTAATCTAAGGAACGTTATGGGGAAAAAAACCATTTCTTGGTTCAGATGTACTTTATGTTTTATTCTTGGCTCAGGTGTACATTGTAGATGATATTAATAACCACCTTTATAGATTTTACATAACTTGAAGCAATCCTGTTCAGTTGGAAAATATGGAAAAAAGAGCAAGGCCAGAACTTGAGATCTTAGTGATAGGAGTCAACTTTATGTACACAAGCTTTGGGCAAATTGAGATTCAAAAAGTCAGATTACTAAACAATGACACACAGGCTGCACTTAAAAATAGATAATAAGGGGCACCTGGGTGGCACAGCAGTTAAGCGTCTGCCTTTGGCTCAGGGCGTGATCCCGGCATTATGGGATTGAGCCCCACATCAGGCTCCTCCACTATGAGCCTGCTTCTTCCTCTCCCACTCGCCCTGCTTGTGTTCCCTCTCTCGCTGGCTGTCTCTATCTCTGTCAAATAAATAAATAAAATCTTTTTTAAAAAATAGATAATAGTACCTAAAAAAAGTATTGATTCAATAAAAAATTAGCCAATGTTTATTGAGATTCTGCTCTGTTTAAGGTATAATCTGGATAGCTATTTGCCAGGAATAGAGCCCATGGAATAATCATACATTCTTTCTGATTCATAGTCCAAATTAGAGTGGACATTCCTAGGTATAATATGGTGAGCATGCATGGCAAGGTTTAGAGAAATACCAAATCTGGGGTTTAGCGACATCAAATTATGGTTGGCGGTATTTCTTCATATCTCAAAGCAGGTCACATTACTGGTATTTTAAACCAGTCCTGTGCCACTCTGTATATATGAGTCTGAGGTATATATAGCTTTTATTTCATTGTTCTTCAAGTATCTATTTTTCTTCCCTACCTTTTATATCAATGTATTTACAAACATTAATGCAGATGTAATTGCTTAAAAAAAAAAAAAACTTTACAGGATCATGTCCTTCTCAACTGGAAATTATGATTTTTTTGTGTATTACCTAGTGTCATCCAGATAATAATGGGGTCATATCTCATACTTTCATATGCAGACAAATTGCATATGTGATATGTTAAGGGTCATTCATAAGATTTGCCACAAACCCAATGGAGCATAAATTTCAGGCCCCCTTACTTGCCTGGAGTAATCAAAACATCATATTTCTTTTACTAAATGTACAAAAATATGACATTTTCACTGCCACTGGTTAAAAATACAGTCAACTTCCATTATGACTTTTCCTCTGTCACGTTTCCTCTCATATCAGACATATATGCGTGGCCATGAGTATTTAGGGCACATGACAAGGGAATGTGGAGTTGAAAATGGCCATTTTAACCACAGTTTACATGGTTTGAGTATTTACAAAGTCCTGATTTCATATACATGAAAAGCAGTTTCTTTAATCTCCTTCACAGCAATTATTAAAGATCGGAGAGAATAGTCACATAAAAAACTAACTGAAAATTAAACAATAGTGATAATGACCATGATGAAATCAATCAAGTATCAAGAAGAGGGCTGTAACAAAACATCAGATTAAAGAAATTATCTGACAAAAGCAGTAATTTATTGAAAGGGAATACCTTTTAGAGAGATGTAATGAATCAACGCTCTTCATAGTTGGATAACTTAATCAATGAAGAGGTACAAATCCATGAACACTAGAAAATGATTTAAATTTCTTTTTCAGATTTCACACAAAATAAGGATGGCAACAAGTAGAAGACAAAACTCAGAATATGTCATTACAACAAGGACATCAACGACAAACTGGTAAATGAATATCATCTTTTTTGTTTAATTTTATTTATTTTTTTGACAGAGAGAGAGAGAACACAAGCAGGGGGAGCAGAGGCAGAGGGAGAAACAGAGAGCTAATACAGAGAGCCTGATGTGGGGCTCGATCCCAGGACCCTGGGATCATGACCTAGGCCAGAGGCAGACGCTTAACCGACTGAGCCACCCAGGTGTCCCAAATATCATCAATTTAAACAGTACTTAGGATTAGATACTGCATAAGAAAACCTAAAATACCTTAAAAACTATAGCTTATAAATGAGGAAACCTAGTAGAGGTTACCAAATTTGTTTACAATTCTATAAATTTGTATCACACTACCAAAAAAAAGGTGTGAAGCTGAAAAAAATCTTTCCTACATAACCTATCAGTTTCATGCATGTGTATATATCCCAGCCTGTGCACACACAGATTCTGATCAATTATGCTAATAGAGACCTAATTATCTATTTTTTGCACAAAAAAAAGATCTTACAAATCTTTATCATATAAAGAACATAAAGCCAAAGTAACAGAAAAACAAGGCATTATAAGTGTCAATTTATTAATAAAAATATTTCTAGATTTTCTGTTTGTTCTTGTATTTTTCAGATTTTAGAAGATAAAATTTCTTCTGATTTTTTTGTCATTTCAGATAATTATTTGCTTCCATATTAATTTTGTATTCATAATTAATTAATTTATAATCAAATCAAAGAGGCTTCCCCCAGAATTATAAGCTTCAGGCCCCATAAAACCCATTATTTTCCTTTATTACAGGGATGATTTCAACTAGCACTATCTTGTTCTTAAATATTTGCAAAGAAAAAAAAAATACATAACCCTTTTCAGTCTACGCCATCAAAACACTCTTCCTCAGAAATAGATTACATTTTCCCTGCTACATTTATACAATGTGTTCATATTCCGTTTTTAGTGGACATACACGAAAAAAGAACTGATAAAATTATATAACTCTCAGCTTTCTCAGGAGAGTGGATTGAATTTCATACTATCATTTTTATTATTATACTATCCATCATTCTCTTTCAAATTAAGATGAAAAAGCTTAGGGTCAAAAGGTATGACTAACTGCAAATGTTATAAGGAAATAGTCCTTTAATTAATAACCAAGAGACAAGTTGTAGCGATTAGAACCCACTCAGATGCTGCAGAGCAATACCTCCTCTCCTGTCCCCACAAAATTCTGATTTTATCTGCAAATTTTGGTATTGACTTACCCTGATATTAGCTCGGGAATCCATGGGATTCCAGGATCTCTATTTTGTTCTGACTCTGGTGTTCTTTACATACTTGTGACAGACCTGCTTTCCTACTCTACTCACGCTTCATGCGTTGATTTTTGTGTATAGCTCTTAATTGAGAGTGTGCCTGCTCCTGCCCTGAGACCAGGGCTGCTGGGTTACCGGCTTGCTCTAAACTAGCCTAGGAGTCTCATGGCCCTCTGCCCATTTGATTCCTGGCTCTATTCTGACCCCTAGCGCCCACTGCAGAAACCACGCTATTTGAAGCCCTTACCGCTGTCGGGCCCTATTGGATAGCTCTAATTGAACTGTCTCAATGAGGACCACGCTAGTAATTTTTTCCTTATACAAAGTATGAAGCATTAGTTAGAAATAAAGAAATTTCTGAAAACTAAGGTGATAGAGACAGGAAATTCATCCTCCTTTAAGCAAAATGAAGTTTCTCACTGACCTTGGTTATTTATTCCCCTATCTTTCACCTTCCTTCTTCATCCGTTCATTTAACATGAGTATCTGGCAAAGTGCTACGGTCAACTGGACACATTCACATCACAGTGTGGCCTGCAGCTCGCCATTGTGCACACTCACAAATACATTCAGCCCAGAATGCCAGAGTAGGTGTCTGTCCAGCAACACCAGTCTGGAGTGAAGAGCCATTGAACAGGTAGTTCTGAATAACAGAGTGGTTGATTCCCACACTAAAAAAAAACCCCAACATTTTAGGGTCTGGAAAAACTGAACCAGCATTTGGTGTTCTGAATGACTATATGATGTGGAGTCGCTTGAAATAAGCTGGGAGACCTAATCGGTTAGGTGCAACGTGGAACAGAAAGAGAAAACTTTCAGCTGAAAGAGGACCAGAGAGTAGACACAAAGAAAAGGCAGAAACGGTGTCAGCGATCTCAAGGAAATATAAAATGGTGCTTTCGTGTTGTACTTCTGTTACTTTAAAAAAATATATCACAGGAGGTTGGTAACTTCTTGATCATTCTTGTTGAATTTTGCAGGGTAGAGGTCATGTTAATTACTTAGCCAACAGACCAATTACCATCTCACACTTTTTTCAGTAGATTGATAACACTACTCAGTTATCATCCTTACTACACTCAGTGAGAGATGTTCTCACTTTCATATAGAAACAAATAAACTGCCAATAGGCAATACTACCAAATCTGTCTTGAAATGGCCAATGAAAACAAAGTCACTATGGACTGAGGTCTCCGTGAGTTCATTGTTTTTGATTTCATTGCAGGACTCTGGACAAAGAACAGATTGTGGTGACACTGTTATTTGCTTTCCACGTAATATTCAGTGTCCTCTTGTATAATATTTTTCCCTGACCATTACCCATTGACATCTAGATTACTTGTTTACAGACTCATTTGGCTTACGGAACTCTCACGGCGATGCTGGAATGGGGGCATTCGCTATTATTGGCTTTCCCTACCAGGAACTCGCACTGAATGTTCATAAAGATGGGGATGTGGGGTCAGACCAGGCATCTGCACAATGAAACTACTGCTCAGTGACGATCCCATGCAGTCCATACTGCTGGCCTGTCCTACTGGGGCCCTCCTTAGCTCCAAAGAATGTTAATGCCAAAGTGCTTAGAAGGACGAAGATACCTGTGAAAACCTACAGAAATGTTTTTGTTTTAGAGAAAAACCTAGGGGAGGATATGATAAGTAAATAAACAATAAACTATTTTACACATAATGTATAGAACTGAAGTGTGGCTTTACCCATTTTTTCTGGATCTGACAATCTGTCTAGTACTGTGCTAAGCAATTCAGATATATTACGTCCTTCAACATTCACAACCAACTTGGGTACAGACGAAGAAACAGTTGCCAGACGGATTAAAATGCCCAAAGCCAAATGGATATTAAGTAGCCAAGCCTGTAAGTCAGAGTAAGAGTCTTGGAATGTGCTGCCTGGAGATATGCAGAGAGAACGGCGAGGCAGTAGATAGTTTCGAAAACAGGAGCAGAGCACAAAAATGTCAAGATACGTGATTATAAATATACATCTGGCATAGTTAGTTTGTCCGTGTGGGCGGGGTGAGTAAAATGTCTGCTACAGGAGGCCTCTCTCCTCTGCTCTGACAGGGGAGAGAGACATCTGGCTGCTCGAAGGAGCACAGAAATGTCTCGACTTTTATGCCTGAGTCAGTTCCCCACCCTAGCACAGGTACCTTTTAAGGTTAAAAACAACAAACAGACAAACAAAACAAAAATCTATTTCATGCGGCTTTCCTAGGACTTTGCTAGTTCATTCCTCAACAGCCGCTTACAATGTGATTATACATTCATATAAATGATTTATTTGCACATATACAGTGGGTTTCTTCCCCACTACTCCGATTTGGCAAAGCAGGTGTCCCCTGACTGGCCAGCAGTGCTTCTCAATGTTGCCTGCACATGAGAATCACCGGGGGGATTTTTAAAACATATGGATGCCTGGGTGTAACCCACCACAATTAAACCACCATCTCTGAGGAAGAGGGTCAGTGCATCTTGCTTCATGAAAGCTCCCCAGATGATTCCAGTGGGCAGCCAGGGCTGAGAGTTGCCATGAAGCCTGACTGAAGACAGGTTCGGGGCTCAGGTTTACAGAATTATTCAGAAGTGGACCAACCACTCCCTAGGCTCCCCTGCCTCAACTTACACATGAACAGAGCACAGACAAATTTACAATGGTGTGTTAGGAAGTGCCAAGTGAATGGTTGCAAGCAATAATAATGACTAGAAGAACCATGTCCCATCCTCACCTCACAATTTAGGTCCTAGAATGTGAGCCAGATGGGGCCACTGAGAACAACTAAAAACCCCCGACTAGTATGAACTCTTACTTCGAAGTCCCAGAAATGTTAACTTCAGGAAGGACCTTCCCAGCTCAGCATTTTCTCTAATTACTGTGACTCCTCCCCAGGTGTTTTCTCACAAACCCGACAGACGTGATGCTCAAATTTTGGGGATCTTCTTTATTCTGTGCTTTGTTCATTTCCTTTCACCTTTTACATCTTCCCTTCAGCATTTGGGGAGACTTAACCACCTCGTTGATCATATATTGTGAGACCAGAGAGAAATACAATCCACACATTTGCTGCTGGTTTCAAAATACGTGTCTCATTCAATCTCACTTGGGAATTTTTAGACTTGCGTTGCCACACTCTAATGGATCCCTGAATTCGTTGTGCCCAAAATTGAACTCAGATTTTTTTTCAACTGCCCCTAGAGTCTTGTGAGCCACAAACCTATATCCCTTGGCTAGATTCCTTTCACATTCAAATATCTCATCACCTGTGGTCGCTCCTCCGGTGTGATCCAGGCACCTCAAAAGCAAGATGTCCAAAACCAAATTGCATTATGCAAAGGGCATAATTAATAAATATTAATTGGTAATAAAAATAGAGCTAACATTGTAATAGCTTGCCAGAAAAAAACAACAACAACAACCACCCTCTAATATTGTTTGTGGTGTTGCTGGGGAATGCTACGAATACTTAGAAAAAATCTTGTTCTTTTCTTCCTTCCCTGTCATCTCGCTTCACGTCCAGATCAGTCACTCATAATTTTAGCTTTTTTGGACTCTCTTATCTCACCCATTTAGTGTTTTTTTTTCATATTAATATGTTCTTTTTAGAAGTGAAAAAAATTGTTTTTCAGTTTTTTTGTGCTATTGTTTGTAGGTAGACACGGACTATAATTCACAGAAGCCCTTTACAATCTCTGTCAGTGCATTTGAGGAGGAGGGCGACTCATACCAGGAATTGGCACTATCAGCACCTGTCATAGGAAGTTAGGGTCTGTGAGCCAAAACTCTGGGGACTGAGAACATACCAGCAAGTGTTAGACTGGGAGCTAGGACAAGGCATTCAGGCTGGAAGGAAGGCATGTGGTCTATTTGACACTGGCTGCCCTTGTCCAGCCACTGTTTGTGAAAATGTGATCTCTACCCACCCGTGTCAGAGTCACCTGGGTTGCTCGTTAAAGATGCAAATTTGTGCCTCAACCCAGAACTATGACACCAGATTCCTTGGAAGTAGGGCCCAGGAATCTGAATTTGACGAGTTTCCCCAGAAGATTCAGCAGCATGCTAGAGTTTGGGAACATCCGTTTTAAACCATATACAAAATGTGTGTACCTACAGCCCCTTTCCCTTCCACTCAAAAGAATCACATTATTTTAGGAAGAGCCTTGAATCTGCTTACATGAGGCAATGTGTTTGAAATTACTTGTCACATTCTGCATAGTGAATTCCAAAGTTTGTTAAGGCACAGATGCGAGAACTGCCATGAAGATCTGGGAGAATCCAGCTCATGGAATTCCCACGACAGTTATTCTGACTTTTCTACAGAGCACTCAAAAGACTCACCCTTTAGAACCACCCTCACAGAAAATATGTTAATCCTTATGAGGACCAAGATGATTTTGTGGATGTAATATGTTGTAACTTTAAATAGGATAGGGTCAACCACTGAGAAAGTCTTAATAAAGGGAATATAAAATACTCGAGCTGGAAATTCTAATTTCACAATCTAATAACTAACATTGGCTATGAAATCCATGCATATTTTGGAATGTTGTAATTATTTGGTAGGCAGGGTATGGGAAGCAAAAAGAATTTAAATGAACTCATGCACGGGTATGTGCGCACACACACACACACACACACACACACACACACAAACGTACACACACCGAAACACCAAGAACTATCATTCAGTTTTGTTTAAAAATCCTCCCACGTTCTTTAGACAGAATCATCCACTGTAGCCGTCTGTAAAACACCATAAGCTATCATTTGCAATTCATAATTCACATTCGTGGCAAAACGGCATTGGTCTTACCCCTTTTGATAAGGTTTTTACTTTTTTTTTACTCTACATTTAAAACTAAAACTGACATCTATGGATTCAAAGGCTTTTGCTGCTTTCAACCATATCACCTCGGAGAAGGAAGCCATGATTATTAACAACCCCTGTTATATTAATTTGTATTTGTTTATAAGGTAATATGAAGACCATGAGACATTGGGCTAGCAAACCTTGGTCACTGGTATTGGAAAGAAAAACAAATCTACGGTATGCAGTCTCTCTTTTAGAAGTAAAACTAGAAGGCAACTCAGCAGTAGCTTGAGGCTATAGAGGATTTGAGATGGTGGGGAGAGGGTCTATGAAATTGAAAGTTGGCTGGGAAAGCCAAACCCAAAAATGGAAATTTTGTCTTGGCTAGTATGATGGAATGTTACAGGGGAATATGAAGCAGATGCAATTTCTCAGCTTCATGGCGATTTGGCAAGTGGAGAGCTCAAGGAGAGACTGATTTTATTTTACTTACAGGTAAACACTAAACCTCTGTACTGTTTCTCTCTTTATTAGGAAGCCATTTGCCTCCTGTCCTCCAAGCCAGGATTCTTAGACAAAGGTTGGTTTATGTTATAATATGGAGAATAAGTTACTTGGAGCAAAACCATCACAGAAATACAGGCATAAAAAGTGAATTGGGGATTGAACATAATAGTAACTGTTATGCAGTAAGCATTGACTATATGTCACCCATTTTGCTAGGTGTTTTACATATACTAATTTCTCTTTCATTGTATCCCTGGGATGAAGTTACTGCTATTCCCTCAGTTGTTCAGATGCCAAAACAAAAGCTAATTCATGTAGCAAGGATAGCAGGTAGGCGATAGAGCAAAAGTTTACATTCCAGTCTGATTTCTCCAGTCCCTCTGTCTTCATTGCAAGCTAGAATGCCTCCAAAAACTAAGAGTGTTAACCACATAAAGAGCATTAAGTGTAAGATTTCTCTATCTACAAGCTCCTCTGATCTACATTAAATAAGGTCAAATTTATTTTTAAGCCTTGCAAAGTTTCAGGAACGTTTTCATAGATTAAGGTATGACCCACATGGAAATACTTCAAAACGGGTCTTTAAAAATTCCATAGAGCCTCCCAATAGTAGCCGCTGTATCGAAAGCATTCTTGCCATCCAGACCCCAAAGCCAACTTCCTGGTTTTCACCTCATCCAGTTGGCAATTAAGATTCTTACCTAATACCTGGGACCTCACTAAAGGTTATTCTTGCCATCTAATAACCATGCTATAATCTTTCTTCAAGTTCTCCCCCAGGGGGGGACTATTTCTTTTTTTAGAAGGACCCCTACTAATTCTACTCTTTTCAAAGACCAAAACTAGTCAACGGACTTCCTTGTCCGCCTAACAATCTCCTTCTAGCTTCATTTCATATATCAACACCTTCTGAACCTCTCCCACACACAGCGAGATGCCTCCCCTCTCCACGCTTCCCCACCATTCTGCACATTCACACTAGACATGCTTCTGCATATCGTTCTTTGTATCTGTCTTCACCAGCATGGTGGGCAAATCACTGCCGTATCTCGAGAAACACTTGTAAACTGACTGACTGAATGAACAGTTCCAATGACTCCTTTTGAAGTATTATTCTGTATCAGATGACATTGGTCCTGACCTTCTATACATCCTTCAGTAAAAGGAGACAAGGAACAAATCTAGATTGTGGATGATGAGAAACAGGGTCACCTATGATCTGTGCCTCACGATTCTAGTATTATCGGTAAAGTCCAAATCATAAAGGAAAAATGGTTTTTATGTTCTCTTAAAAGATTTCTTTATCACATTTTGAAATAAAAATAACTCAAAACTTTGTCCTGAAATGAGGCAGGAAAAGGAAAAGGAATATTAAAGATCCCTATCTGTTGATCTTCCCGTCTGGGTCCAATATGAGCTACCAAAAAGACATACATTTAGCCAAGGCTCAAAAACGTTCAAATGAACGAAATCAATCTATTTAATAAACATGACACTCATTCCCTGTTTTAGGAGAGGCAATACAAATGGTCAAGAGCCCAGACGCAGACACATTGCCTGGCACAAATTCTCTCAAGAGATGTCTGTCGTATCAATTTTGTCAGAATTACTCCTCCAGCTACTGGTTTTAATCACTACTATCTCTTGCCCGGACTATTTTGACAGCCTTGGAATTGGTCTCTCTGCTTCTATTCTTGCTCCCTTGCCCTCACTACCTCTGCTAATGGCTTCCCATCTCCCTGGACATCCAGGTCACAGTTCCACAAGATTATTCATGCCATCCACTCTGACTCTCTCTTGTGTATCTGCTCTCACCTCCTATTATCCTCCTCTTTCTTTTTTCTAGCTGTATTTACCTCCTTGCTCTTCTTGAAGATGGCAAACCCAGTCTCATGCGAGGCCCAGGGCACTTACCATTTACCAGTTACCATTCTTCTGCCTGCTGGGCTCTTTTCTGCATTTGTTATCTGTGTGCCTCATTCATTCATTGTACTCAAGTCTCTGCCTAAGGAGCACATGGTCAGAGCTTCCTTTCCTCACAATTCAATCTAAATCAGCCCAGGCTTTCTCAAAGCCCTTGCTCTCCTTTAGTTATCCTCATCTAACACACCCTAGATGCATTCGTGTATTTTGGGTGTTCTATCTGGAACTCCAGGATAGCAGGGATCCTATCACCAGTCCCTAACAGAGGATCTGGTCCCTAGTAGGCACTCAGTCAATATCTACTGAGTAAATAATGGGAATGCATCTGCTAAAAAAGTGTACAATTCAGTTTATACATTTATACATTTTAGGATATAAAATGTTGAAAACAGATAAAAGCTAAGTAGCACGATACTTGAATGATAAGCCACAGGGTAGTAGTATAGAATGAAGGGTCAGATGAGCCATTAATTGGTATCAAAAATGAGTTTGAAGTCTTCGCATGCTTAAAATTACGTCATATAGGACCAGCAGGGAAAATTATTCTGTTTCCGTCTAGACTGCTGAGAATCCCTTCCCATACTGAGGTTAGCCAGTTCTCAGAGGCTTCCAAAAGGAGTACAGGGTTGGAACATCCTATCAAAACTTGTCCCCACAATTTATGTTGACGTGGATGCAAAACTTATAGGACTGTCTTGCACGCTTTTGAGGAGCTGAGACCTACCATCGATGTCCTGGGATAGGGGCACCATCTGCAGAGGAAACTAGAAAGTTATACAACCGGAGCCTTTGGCCTTGAGATTCAAGTCATCAGTCTCTTCCTTTGGCTTAACACCAGGGATTAGCTGTGCTCTCTGACAGTCTAGAAACACAGAAAATGGGGAAGCCAGATTGGCTTCCACCTACCACTCAGCTGTCCACAGGGCACCTGTTTTTATAATTACTTGCTTTGTACTCAGAAAATGCAAATAAACTTGATTATTAACAGAAGCAAAACACAGAAACGAAGGCAAATCTATTGCAGAAATAGCAGATGAATTCTTAGTAAATAAATTAGGAATGGGTTAAGTGACCTTATCCTTTTTAATATTTGTATCTTTGACCCTAACTTCTTCCTGCCTTCCAGTATTATAAATTCAGATACTTCTATACATGTTCTTGGAGGTTTTTAAAAACAAGCTAGGATGCTTATAAACTCAGAAAGATGAAACTATCTCTAGAAATTTTAGCTACAAAATAAACTGCATTCATGACAGTGACTCCAACACTGGTCCACCCACCATTCTGACTCAGAGAAGGGCCTCTCATGTACTTCCTTGGGAGTTAGTGTTCCAAGAAGTTTATACTTTCCTCCAGGGTGACCATTAAGTCACCTTTACAAGCAATTGCCTTGGAAAGGTTTCTTCCCAGGTCATTTGCCCTACTCAGAAAAATAAGACTGCTTTCGATTCCTTCGGCCTTTCAAGCTTTACAGGTGGAAAACATTCACTCTTCAATGAAAAGCTGCATTAACGTTTATACCGAAACACCTTCATTGGTATCACAAGTCTTCAGGCTAAAATCAATCCCTCAAGACAGATTTTGCCAGAAGGAAGAATGTCAGAATTCCCAGAGCTTATTTTCATGAGTAGTTAAACTCCAGAAATGTCTTCAAAATTTATAGAGGCCTTGAGTTCTTATCAACTGCCACCTTCTGCCTCTAGGCAAGAGGAGAACTAGTCAGCAAGGCTGAGAGGTGGGTCACTTTTTATTTAGCAAAAGGGCTTACTTCAGCATATCGAATAAGGCTGGAACGCTGCCTAGAAGCCCAGCATGGTCACTCTACAGAGGTGAAACGCCACTTCATAAGGTTTTCCATACTTATATATTTTTTTCATCAGCTAGATGTACAACAGTGCATGTAGTATACAAATTTTTGTGTAACAAAAAGGGAGGAAAGACTTGAAATTCGTATGTGTCTGTATTGGCATTGAGAAATACTGAGTAGGTAATAGAACCAATTAGCTTTAGAAAGCAGAGGTATGGGGAACTTGACATGTGAGGAGAGCAAAGCAGGTGAGTCTTCTTGGTGTAGCCTTATTGTTTGAGTTTTCAACCATGAAAATTTATTCCTTATTCAAAATTTCACAAGGTCCCATAGGGAGATCCAGCCTCCCTTAATACTATTTAATTTGGTTTTGTCTTTGAAAATAATTGTGATACTACTTGGCTCTTTGGTTTTGTATGCCAAGGATACTATTCAATATTCATCACTTCCAAGGACATGCTTCTTAATGATGAGGGAGCATCAGGCTAGCTGAAGACAATGCACAAGCTGACACTCTGCAACTTTCCTGCTCAGGGGGATTTGTGTGTCAGTCTTCCAGGGAGCTCCCAACTGTCTTAATGTTAATGCCTTGCTAGAGGGAAAAACCACCTTAACTTGACAATGGCAAGGTCCCCAGTATCTTGTAGGTCCTCGTTAGCATATGAAAGTTCTTTTGAAAACCTCCCTATTTCCTTACTTCCCCCAAGCGCATAGTTTATAATCAATTGCTCCTCACAACCCCAGTGGAGCTCTTACTGCCCAGGGACCCTGCTTTAATAAAACCACCTTTTTGCACCAAAGATGCCCCAAGAATTCTTTCTTGGCCGTTGGCACTGACCTCACCCCACCAGACCTCACCTACATTCAAAAACTACATCATTAAGAAAGTAGACCACAATTAGATTATTATCTTGACCAAAAACCTAGGTGGGATTTATGGAAAATAAAGTCCCAAGTTTTTAATCTTGTCAGCTTTTTTCCTGGTGAATTTCTCAGCTTTCTTCTATTAATAAAAATGCACCAGAAATATTTCTCTCTCTGCATGTCACCATTTCTATCACTAATCACTTTTTTTAAATTACCATTTAGTGAGAGGCTACTAAGTTCTGGTGTATATATACTAATCTTTACATATTACAGACGAGGTAAACTGTGTCCCGGGACATTTAAGTGACTAAGCCAACACATGCCTACCTCAGCCTGATTAGAAAGCTCTCACTCTGTCCATATGATCATGTTAGCCCCTCCCGAGGCACAGAATCTACTTGAACATAAGTGATACATTGACTGGAGATGTTTCACTGCTAGGCTGAGGAAATTCAGGCAGGCATCTTATAAATGAAAAAGTCGAAGTTCCTTTTTCCTTTCCTGTTCTAATATCCAGATGAGTTATGCTAGATTGCAACCTATAATGAGAATAGGTTCTGGAAATGAGCATTAGAAAAATGATTTGACTGCTAAATGTTTATACAATGGATGGAAAGAATGTCCTTCCTAACCCTGAGGCTCTATAGCTCTTTCTATTTAGACATCCAAGGACTTAGGAGGACAATGTCTATGAATCATTTCATTATCCAAGGGACTAGTTAATAAAAAGCGTAAGATAAAATCACTCTTATAAAGATCCTCGGTATTACTGCCTTATGTAGAATCAATCCAGTAATGGAACTTTATTAATATTAGCCATGGGATGAATTCTCCCTCTAGTCATGAACCTGTTACCAGACCATGCACAAACCATAGAAGACCAAAAAAAAAAAAAAAAAGTGTTGGAGAAGGTCATCAAGAGGATGTGACTACCAGCTGACCCAAGAGCTGAACCCAGGCAACTAGAGGCTCCTCGCCCGCTCCCCTGTCCTGGAAATATACGTTCTGCCCACACTCCCACACTAGAAGCCGGTTCCGAGGATGCAGCCTTCAGAGAGCAATGTGTTGTTGAGACTGTCTGGACAGTGACTGACCACAGTTAAGGCCTCTATGTAAACTTTTACTATTCTGCTGGTGGGGGAGCAGATCTATTTACTTTGCAGCCCCCCCCAGGACAGGCCTGGTATGTAAATTCCCTTGCCTGGTGAAACTGACATCTACCAAACTGGAGGGGTCTGCCTGTGGTCTCACCTTGCCCTCTGCGCATAGGAGCCAGTTTCACATTTCACCCGGGAACTCTCAAGGTACAAACTAACAAAAGGTAAATAGGACTATATCAAAATTAAAACCTATTGCTCTCAGTAACTTCTAAAAATGAAAAAGAAAACAGAAAAAGAAATTAAACGTACTCTCTCCATACAATTCAGCAATCATATTCCTTGGTCTTCATGCATGTGAACTGAAATTTTATGTTCACACCAAACCTGCTCAGGGATGTTTATAGCCACTTTATTCATAATGGCTAAAACGTGGAAGCAACCAAGATGTCCTTCAAGCAGATGAATGGGTAAATACACTGCTATACATCCAGGAAATGGAATATTATTCAGCACTAAAAAAAAAAAAAAAAGCTATCAAGCCATGCAAAGACATGGAGGAACCTTAAATGCATATGACTAAGTGAAAGAAGCCAATCTGAAGTCTACAGACTGATTCCAACTACATGACATTCTGGAAAAGACAAAACTGTGCAGAAACTAAAAAGATCAGTGGTTCACAGAGGTTGAGGTGAGGAGGGAGGTATGAATACATAAAGCACAGGGAATCTTCAGGCAGTGAAAATACTCTATATCATACCATAATGGTGGATACATGTCATTATACATTTGTGCAAACCCACAGAATGTATACACCGAGAGTGAAACTTAAGGCAAACTATGGACTTTGGGTGATTATGATGTGTCAATGTAGGTTCATTGATTGTACCAAATGTACTACTTTGTAGGGGGATGATAGTAATGGGGAAGGTTGGGGGCGCCTGGGTGACTCAGTTGAGTGTCCGACTCTTGGTTTTGGCTCAGGTCCTGAACTCATGGGTCATGGGATTGAGCCCTTGGTCAGGCTCTCTGCTCAGCAGGAAGTCTGCTCGTGGATTCTCTCCCTCTGCCCCTCTCCCCATTCTCTCTCTCTCTTTCTCTCTCTCAAATAAATAAATCTTTTTAAAAAATAATGGGGGAGGTTGTGCATGTGTCAGAGCACGGGCTATCTGGGAAATCTCTGTACCTTCCTCTCAATTTTAAACTGCTCTAAAAAATAAAGTCTTCCAAAAAAAAAAAAAAAAGACAAGTCAACAAATGAGAGAACATATTTGCAATACAAATATCTTACCAAGGATTTGTATCCAGAATGCATACAGAACTCTCACAACTCAATGACAAGTAACTTAACACAAAAGGGGGCAAAAGATTTGAAAAGACAACCTCCCCAAAGGTAAACAAATATGTAATAAGCCCACACAAAGATGATCAACAGCATTAGTTTACTGGAGAAATGAAAATTAAAATTATAATGAGATCCCCCACACCCCCCCACAGAAAGGACTAAACTTAAAAACGTTAACAATATCAGGTGTACGTGAGAATGTGGAGAAATTAGAGCTCTCATACATCTCTTCTGGGCAAAGTGTAATGCAGCAAATACTTTGGAAAACTATTCACCAGCTTCTTTCAAAGTTAAATGTATACTTACAGAGCTCAGCAATTCCACTCTGAGCTGCTCACCAAGAGAAATAAAAACCTACCTCTACACAAAGACTTGAAAATCAAGGTTCAGAGTGGGGCACCTGGGTGGCTCAGTCAGTTAAGCATCTGCCTTCAGCTCAGGTCATGATCCTGGGGTTCTGGGATCAAGCCCTGCATCAGGCTCCCTGCTCAGTGGGGAGTCTGCTTCTCCCTCTGCCATTCAACCCACTTGTGCTCTCTCTCTCTCTCTCTCTCTCTCTCAGATAAATAAATAAAATCTTTAAAAGGAAGGGAAAAAAAAGAAAATCAAGGTTCATAGCAATTTTATCCCTAGTAGCCAAAAAAAAAAAAAAAAAAGGAAAACTACCTGAATGTCCATCAAAAGGAGAATGGATAAATAAAATTACAGTATATCCATGAGATGGAATACTACTCAGAATTTTTTTAAAAAAAATCTTGAACTACTCATACATGCAGGGACACAGGTGAATCTCAGGAACGTTACACTGAGTGAAAGGAGTCAGACACAAAATAGTACATACTGTATGACTCCATTTCCATGTAATGCCAGACAAGGCAAAGGAATTTATAGTGACAAATAGCATATTGGAGGCAGCCTAAGGCCAGGGTTCACTGCAAAAGGGCATCAGGAGACTTTTTGGAGGTGATAATAATCTCCATCTTGGTCGTACCCATGATTATAGGGGAGTATACAGTTTATCGTGTGCAGAATATATAACACAGCAAAGTTGTTTTATGAAAAAATATTCTCATCCAGATCAAGTTCTGTTCCACAAATAGCATAAGATGCAGATTAGATTTTTAAAAATCTTGTGAATGCGTTTATGTTCTATAAAACCATTTAAGGTACAAATACATTATGTAAAATCTGTTCTCAGTGTCTGGGATATGGTAGGTGATCAACACATATTAATTTCATTCTTTTCTTTCCGGTTGTTCTTATGTGGAAAATATAAGTCATATCCTCAAAGGCAGTCAGCTATAAACTACTGGAAATATACACAGAAGGACAAAATTATAAGTCAATGTTTAGTCATCTAAGAACAATTAGAGGGGTCTGGTATTACATGGAAATCTTCCCTCATTTGTGGCCTATAATATTACCAGGATTTTGGAATATACTTGTGGTTTACTTTTCAAACTCTGGTATTTGTCACTTTTTATTGTATTCATTTGGTATTTAGTACATACTTCCTACATTAGTAATTGCATTTTTAAGCATACATTCTTGTTTTTCAAACTTTATCTCAAATTCCTAGAAGGCAAGAACTGTTACCTCCTTTCTCTTTTAGAATGGCTGATTTGTATAGAGGAGGCATTCAATAAAAGTTGAACATCTTGTTGATAACATAGATGTTCTTACCTTTGAAAATTTCTTTCCTCATCAATATTAGTCAAATAACTTAGATATTATCAAGTTACTTCCATATAAAATGAAAAAAAGAATTATTTAAGAGATTCGGCCAGGTCATTGAAGGTCGTTTTCTTTCTCTTGATACATTCCTAAACCTAGGATCATTCATTTATCCATTTACTTAGTCTCTCAATGAACATTTATGGAACATCTCTCCTTGCCAAGGTTATGTTAAGTGCTGGAAATACAGAGGTTATTATGGGCTCACATTCTAGAAAGGATGTCAAATATAGCAAAACAAATGTATCACGATAGGACAAATACACCATGAGAGGTTTGTAGAAAGGAAAAAAGAGGATGCCAAGGTGATATACCATATAATATTCAAATGTAAGATTTTGGGGGTGCCTGGGTAGCTGTTGGTTGAGTGATCAACTCTTGATTTTGGCTCAGGTCATGATCTCAGAGTTGCGAGATTGAGTCCACTGTAGGGCTCTGTGCTGAGTGGGGAGTCTGCTTGAGATTCTCTCTCCTTTTTCCTCTGCCCTCCCCGCCCCTGATCTTAACACACGTACTTTCTAAATAAGTAAATGAATCTTTTAAAGAAGAAGAAGCAGCAGCAGCCGACCTCTTTCATTTCGGACCTTAGTGGAAGTCAAGGTGACTAAATGAGCAACTTTCTTCCACAGAGGAAAACACGTTTGGCAATTTTGAATGAGGAGTGGGGCACTAGGATTATGTCTACTTACATAATTCCTTGATTGTAGTTTGATAGATGAAAGTAATCCCTGCCCTCTTTCTTTTTTGCCACAAAAAGGAAATACTAGCAATAAAACACAATTCTTTCAAGTCTAAGCTTTATGTGTCAAAAACTCAAACATTCCTGCTGCCTCCTTTGTCAAGACCTCCTACATGAGGTTTCCTTTCTGAAGTTTTCCACCCCACTCCCTTCACAACCCTCCCTTACCTAGAAAATCCCTATGTATCTTCTAGGTCCTTGTTTAAATGCAGATTTCTTGGACATGACCTTCTGGACTCTATCCCACCACAAACACACCCAGCCTATATCCGAACAGACTAGGAAAGGATTCCCGTCATAAGTACTTTTCCTTAAAATTACAACACTTGTCATTCATTAGTTATATGTTTATTTTCTGTCTTCCTTATCAGTCTGCACCCTCTGTATGGGCAGACACTGTGTCTCACCTGCGTCCACAATAGGCACTTCATGGATCTATTTATTTAATAAATGATGAAATTTACAAACTAATGAAATTCAGGGAAATAATCCTTTCATTTTCTGCATGAGAAATCCAAGGTAAAGTAGTTCTCTACTACAAAATTATTTCTCACAATTTTAAATAGCATCCTATTTGATACACGTTCTATTTCCCTACTGCACCGTTGAGTGTTATTATAAAACATAGGTTCTGCTTAATAAGGAAGTTACTTTAACAGCAATATGTGTAATTCCATTTTATCATAATTGAGCATGGAAAAATAAATTTCTATGTGGAGCAAAAGGTCACACAAATTTCCTTAGATACCGTGGTTGCCCTGACTCACATCTTTTGTTTTGACTCCGTTCTGTTTTACCAGAACCATTCACTGTATCCCAAGTTTGATAGTTTTTTTTAAGACAGTTGATTGAGTTATCTTGAGTAAACTAAATGATACATAATGTATTTTGGTAGCACTATACTTTAAAAAAATTATTTGCTCTAAAGCCTTTTTAAAAATAATAATAAAAATAATAATACCAAAATATATCATGCATCATTTGGTTTACTCATATCATTTTCCATTTGGGCATGGTCATGATACACATAAAGTCTACTCAAATCATAGGCATTTACTATCTAATTTTAACTTCAGATGATTATAAATTCTCTCACAATTAAAACTGTAAGAAAAATTTTCTGATCCTTGGAAGTAAGGCAAAAATGTGGGTAACACACCTTTAATATCCTACAGGATCAATGCCCAGCTGAGGATTGTGTAGGTAGGCTGTCTAGAAGAACTTTCTATGAAAATGGAAATGTTGCCCAATATGGTAGCCACAAGGCAAGCCACTGAGCACATAGAAACTGGATAGTGTGACTAAGAGACTAAAGTTTTTTTGTTATATTTAATTTTAATTAATTTAAGTTGAAGTTTAAATAGCCACATTTAAAAAACTAGTGGCTACCTCAACAGACAGCACAGGTCCAGAAGAATATGCTATTTAGTTTGTCTCACTTTTTGTTATTTATTAAAAATCCCAGACTTAGTAAAATTACTTACTAATTTGTTGAATTTTTCTATTAAATATGCAAATACTTTTTGCCCAGTGGGATAAATAATTCAAATAGTTATGGTCTGTTGGATATTAGCAAGTTTTAAAATCTGATTCAGCAGTTTTATCCTAACATATCTTTGTTTAATTGCCTGTATGCATATATTTCTCATATTTTCTCTGCAGCAGTCATAACATCTAGTTCCCTTATTCATTAATAAGTTTTGCGAAATTGTTCACATATGTGCATTTTATATTTGCAAGACTCATGATTTGCAAATTAGGCTTCAGCAGTTTTGGAGGTGACCCCCCAATAGCCCTTAAAATTAACTCATAAATTTATTTTTGAGATTTTTCAGAAATCTCAGAAATCACAAAGATTTGTTATTTTACTTTATAAAAGTAAAAAAAGAGAGAGAGAAAAGATGCAAAAAACAATCAGGTTTGTTTGGCGACTCCACAGTTACTCATTAGCTCAATATTATTGGAAGAGCTACCAGGGAAGAATTATAAAGTCAGGAGGCAGGCTCAGACTTCCTTAGGCTAATCTGCATAAGTAAAAGATAATTAATATAAATATTTCAGAAATTAGATGCTTTTTGGGGAAGGCCCTGGAGATTCTTCAGTGCCATCCATAATATGTTCTTACCCTTAAGGAAAAACATTGGTCAAACCATTATGAGAACCTATTAGATAACTTTACTCCCCTCAATTCTGACATCATTGGTTATTGTTATAAATTAACCACAGTCAGTTTCATCAACAAACAGCTTTCTGTTTGTTGATGCTGCCTCAGAGCTCTGCTATAAACTGTAGGCTAAAATTGGTGTTTTCAACAAAGAAGTACAGTCCCAGAGCCTTGCAAAAAAGACAGCACCAAGTACTCTTCAAGGAGTAGACTCCCGGGGATAGCTTCTAAACTAACATGGCTTGGACAGCGTTCAGGCTACGCCAGTGGAATAAGTTAGGATTTGCTGGATTCTTTCCAGTCCAGAAGCAGACATATTACACAAAAGCAGACTGCTGGTCCAGGGCAACAAGGGTTACCACCAGGATTAATGAGCTTGTGAGGATTATTTAATTGTGATGATTTGTCTGGAATATGGTTGGCATTATTTAAACTTTCTATTTTTTTTATAACTGTGTAAGGAAACCCTTTCTCTTTTTTCAGCTATCTCTAACCCTAATCTTAGAAGATTATTAAATTGATGTTCTAAATGATAACTGAGTCTCACTGACCCAGTAGGAATTCAGAAGCAAATATTTTTACTGCATCTCTTTACTTTCCATGGTAATAGGTTATTTGCATAGGATCAATGTCAATGTGTCCCCATTTTTACCAGGATGTAACTGCACAAATGAATGTTGCAACAAAGTCTACGCTTGGAGGTCACATCTGAGAAGGATTCTTATTTAATCAAGTATGGCAACTCATCATTAAGGAACATCTATGGACCGGATGCCCATGAAACCCTTTTAGGAACCTGGTCTAGTACCGAAGTCCCTGCCTTTCAGGCAATAAAAAGGCTACTTCCAAAAGGCTAAGGACCACAGCAAATTTGAGGATGCTCTAGAAGGGAAGAGTTCATGTAAATGTATAGGAACAGTGGGTGAAAGCTAGTGGAGACAGTGTTTGGGGGTCGGTTTCCCAGACTTAGGAGAGAAGAGGTACTAACACAGAATTTAAAAGTCTGACTCAGGACAATGAGTTTTCGACAGGTGTTAATTTTGTGGTCTGAGTGATTAATAATACTGTAAACCCTAGATTCACAGAGCAAACTCCAGGAAGTTTATTTGGTTAATTAACACTCTTGACGCACCCGCGGAAAGAATCAGGTCAAAGCTGTGCTCTGGTGAGACTTCACTTACAGAACAGGTGATGGGCTGGATTTGGCACACAGGCTTAGCTGGTCAGTCCCTGATCTAGAATGCAGAAACAAGGCACAAAGAGGGGCAGAAAGTACTTTCAATAACATATGGGGGAAAAGACCACCCAAGGATTGTCTAAGAGAAGATACTTAGTTCATCTCATTGCTTATTATTGATTAAAAGTCCCAGATTTAGTGAAGTGACTTGTTAACTTGTAGGCTTTTGTCCTGTAGAAATGCAAATAATTTTTCCCTGATGGACCAGATAATCCCAAAGATGAAGCTTTAAAAAAAAAGTTCCACAATCTTATCCTAACACTTCTCTTTGCCCACAATTATATACATACAAACATATAGTTTCTCAAGTGCTTTTCAAACTGCTCATTACATCTGACTGATACCCTTCATTAATTAACGAATTAAAGAAAATTTTTTACATGTTCATTTTCTATTTGCCTAAGAGTTATGATTTTACATTTTGAAAATGCCCTTTAACAAACTACAAGCGGATATAATAAAGCCAGGGCAAAAATCATAAGACAAGATTCCTCTTTCATATCTGGCGCAACATGACCTGACCACTGGGAACTTCAGAATCTTCATCTCTACAAGGGAGAGGGGTGGACTAAGACTTCCAAAGTCCCTTCCAAACTTCACTTTAAATATTCTAAAACTGAAAGTTTTAATACATTAGTGGAGGCAGAATATTATTGAGAGAAAGAAATTTTAACATCCTGAAAAGAACTCAAACAGACTTGGAATACACTAAGGCTTTTTACTGCAGTAACAACTAAAGGGATTCATTCAAAATGAAAAAGCACCATTCAAGTGATCACTTTGCCAGGAGCAATTGCTCTTTAATTGAGCCATTTTTTTTTTTTTTTTAAAGATTTTATTTATTTATTTGACAGAGATAGAGACAGCCAGCGAGAGAGGGAACACAAGCAGGGGGAGCAGGAGAGGAAGAAGCAGGCTCACAGCAGAGGAGCCTGACGTGGGGCTCGATCCCATAACACCGGGATCACGCCCTGAGCCGAAGGCAGACGCTTAACCGCTGTGCCACCCAGGCGCCCCTTTAATTGAGCCATTTATTCATAAGATAGACAACTTTTGACATACACATAGAATGATACAAGATTTATATCTTTCCTAGAGTTTTTTCTTGTCAAGGCATGAAATAGGGTCATTCTTCTTCAGAGAGCATATGCAATACCCTTTTCATACTGAGTGCAAAGTTGCTATAGATTTCAAAAGAAATTTTGATCCAGTTTGAGTTTAGACAAATAGAAACTCGTAGATAACTAAAATTTTTCCAAAAGGGTATTGGAATGGTCTGCTAAGGGTTATTAAAAATTTCTACATTTAAGGCTTTTAAAAAATAGTTTATAAAACAAGTGAAAGGCAAGATAATAATTAAAACAATATAGATTTAAGTATAACACCTACAATATTTACAACCCAGATGAATCATTTTGGGATTTCATCAATAATGGATTTGGTTGGTATTTGTTTACAGTGATTGGAATATTTTCTGTATTAAGAAAATATAGGATATTGAAATATAGACCATCTAAAATCCAGTTATGAGTTCATTCTAACCTTGAAAATGAGGATTTACCTGCAGGACATGATAGTTACCAGAGTAGGGCCAGTAGAAATTAGGTCTTAGAATCAGAATCATGCAGATGTGGTTGAATGGGAAAATTTCAAGTGTGTTCAGTTCAGAACACTTTTATCTAAACCCTTACACAGTACCCTGCGTTAAAAGCTGACAAATGTGCCTGGTTAGAAATAATCTCAATGAGATGCTTGGATAAAAGTGAATTTTTTTTAATGGGGTTAAATGCAATTTAATAGCTCTTTTTAGGTATAGACATTATTTTCTACATTTTCAAGTCTGGATTATATTACCTTTTATATTGCATATGGTTAAATTGAAGTGTGTAAGTTTCTGATACAAAAACATTTGTTAAATTGTGATCAAATGACATTAACTGTATGATACTGATCTTTGTCATTTGTTGAGACTTGCTCTGTATTTTGTTAGATTTTTATGCATAAAAAGACTTTATGTGTGCTTAAAAAGAATAACTTTATGGTTACAGTTTTCATATATGTCTGTTAGATTGAAATTATAAACTGTATTGCTCAAATTCTCTATCCTTATTAATTTTTGCCCAGTTTCTGAGTGAATTTTAATACAATCTCACTATGATTGTGGATTCATTGATTTCACCTTGCTTTATATATTTTGTTTATATTATTTTAGGTTATGTTATTAGATGCTTACAGCCTCAGGATAGATCTATCTTACTGGTGAATTGTACATTTAATCATTATTTAACAACTGTTCTAAATCTTAATTATGCCTTTTTTTTTTTTTAGTGTTAGAGATGGGGAAGGGGACAGGGAGAGGGGAAGGAAGAATCCTAAGCAGGCTCCACGCCCAGCACGAAGCCCAGTGTGGGGCTCAGTCTCACAACCCTGAGATCATGACCTGAGCAGAAATCAAGAGTTGGACGTTTTAACCATCTGAGCCACCCAGGTGCCCCTTATGCTTTCTGCTTTAAAATGTAATTTAGTAATTATCTGCCTGTTAGATATTTATGTATTACCTTCTTTGCATTTAGTGATATTAATTTACTACTAAAATTCAATAGATTGCCATAAAGAAACTAAGACCTAAATAAAGTTACGTTTTCAAGGACACACAAATGAAGCATGACAGAATTACAGATAGATTTAAATGTGAGCAGCTCAAGATCTTGTGAACTTGAATTTTACTTCCTGTCCTGACCCTCTGGACTTCTTTTTCACCCTCAGAAAGCACCTTGGCTTTTTTCTGGTCCTGCCAGTCTGTCTGCGGCTGCCAGATCCAATTTTGACATGTCAGGGACCTTCTTCCCTTAACCATGCTTCTTTTCAATGTGAGCCTCTTTCAGGCTTCTATTTTAGTTTAGTTTTCTATTTTGGATTCTGTCTGATAAAGCAGCTTCACCTACATCTAGCTGTTAACACCCAGGATTAATGTTTTTCTTTGAAAGGACTACGTGAAAATATTGTTAAACAACTGTGCCACTATACCTAGTTGTATTATCAATAGCAACAGGGGGGAAATACTTAAAAATCATCACATAGCAATTTTCCACACAATATACATATTGTGGTATATAATATTATCTATCCAAATGTATATGTACGTATATTTAGAATACATGTGGTCGTTTGTATGCAAGTATATATTTTCTAGCTGTGCACTGATGAGATGACAAAACTCCAGACTGTTCAGACGCAAATCACTCCAAGTATTAAGGCACTACCTTCTTCATCAGTGAACTCACTTCTTGAACTTAAGCCTGCACCCTGTGCTGTGCACTTTAAAGTGCCTTGTTCATCTCACTTAACTTCTCAGGAACTTGTGTTTGAAGGCCAAGCCCAGTAAGCACAGTCCTACCGGGGGACCCATGCCAACCTCCGTGGAGGGCGTCCTTTCCCTCCAGCACTTCCTGGGAGGAACAGCACCTTCATTAATCCCCATCCACCACCGTGTTGATGGTTTCTGAGGAGACAATCACAAATGTAACACAACCCCAGCTAACAAAGCTCCTACTTGAGAGTCTTTAGAAGACTCAGGAATAGTGCTCTCTCTTTCTGCTGTCTGTGGGAGTGACCGTCTTTCCTCCCCCACACTGTGTGGTATGGAATCATCACAACACTTTGAGGAAAGGGACACAGGGGTGAGCAAACAGTCCAATACTCGATTATCTGACGAGGTATTCCAAAGAGTGAATTCATAAAGTTGTAACAACACTTTATAAGTCATACTGGAAATTCAATTTGCCCCAGATATTGTTATGGACTCTTAACGTAGGTTATCTTATTTTTCTTAAAACTCTGTAAAGTTTTATCAAGGGGGTAAAATGCTCAAGATTTCAAGACTTAAGAATGACCTAGAATGGATTTAAATTGCGGCACAAACTCCGCACTCTTTCTGTTATGACACATTGCTGCTCATTACTTGGGTGTCTCTTACACTCAGATCCCTGATGATCTACCACTTTTTTGGGGAGTTTTCCAGACAACACGTCTAAAAAAAAAAAAAAAAACCACCAAGTCATTCTTTATCATAGTACTCTCGTCTAATTTTCAAGTTAGCACCTATTAGATATATGTTACTTTGTAACAAGTTATAATAAATTTAAGAGAATTTTAATAATAATATATATGGTTTATAATATTTGGTTTTAGTGGCTATTTCCCTCCATAAGATGATGAAGCCCATGAACGGTGGGACGTATCTTATTTACTGGTCTGACCTTCATACCCAGCATATAGTGAGGAATTGACAAATATCTAATAAACAAATATAATCCAAAAAAAATTAAATGCTGTGTCCATAAAATCTTATATCGATTCTAAAATGTAAACTATAATTATTACACTATATTTGGGGGAAGGGCAAAGCGCATTTGCTACTTAAACATCTATGGAGTCATGATTAGTATTTATCAACAGTTTCCTTAAGAAGAAGGTTTAACTTCTTCCCTATTAAATAAAAGACGTAAGTGGAAGGAAGCAAGAGTGTATAAGTGATGTCCTTTGTCCACATCAGTTATAACTGCATGAACCAGGAGGGATAATTGAAACAATGTTTTGGATAAAACTGCTTATCAGCAATCCACGGTACACCTTTCATTTTGCTAATTGGTTCTTTTACACCTAAAGGCTGAATCTCATTTATTTAAAAGCTTTCTGCTGTACCTACAAACTTAGCTCTTTGTAAGTAAAATCAATATTGGAAACAAAACCTTTGCTTTTGAGAAAAGCTTATTCCCAAAACTATATGGATAGTAACTTCTCCCTCTTGCCAAACTCCCACAAAATGTGTCTCATCCCTCCTGGTTCACACAAGCGTATATGAGGTGGACCTGGCATGCTACTAATGTGCTCTCGTTCCATTTCCTTGAACTCTTTCATTTAACAAGAAAAAAATTACAATTAGAAACACAATTAGAGAATGTCAAGGAAATTCTCAAGTTATATATAATTCCTAGTCACTGTGACTTTTATCTGTGGCTGAAAGTTTTGTAACCACTCATATTAACATTGTAATCACCTTTCAGGGCAAATCAAGGACTATTTGTCATTTCTTTCCATTTGTTTCTTTATCCCTTCAACAAACACTCCGGGCTTCCTGCAGGGTTGACTGTTAGAAGTCAGCCCCCAGCCAATTTTTTGCATTTTTGGTGGCTTTTACTAGGAGGCATCTTTCCTTACCCCACACAGAAAACTAAAATAAATGTAAATTGAAATGACACAAGTTTCACTGATGTTCATCTTCTCTTATTACATTAGCTCCTTCTGGGTGGTTTAATAATATAAAAGCTAATTGTTTTCATCTCTTTCTTAAATGTCTTACTAAGGACCCTCCTCACGTGAGAATCCCTGTTTCAGAATCTATCCTTTAAGGAAAAAAGCACTGCTGAGGGTAAAATCAGTGTATACAGATTTGCTACTTTCTTAAAAGTAATCTTTTAGAAATATCTACCTTACTACTATCTAGTAAATCTAGATTATGTTGATATTCCCCTGGATCTCCTGGGAACCCAGACTTTTCAAGGCTTAAAGAGATTATCCTCGGGGATAAAAATCACCAGATAATCACTACTTTCACACTTTAACAAATGAGTTTTAGCTTTTGCATTTGATTCTGCACCTTAAGCCCCACTTGTTCGCCAGCAAGTCTGGACTCCCGCTGAGTATTGTGTCCTTGTCTTCAGTCAGGTCTGGCCAGTGGACTTAATTTCAGGACTTAAATTCAGAAACAAAGTTCATGTTCTGCAAAGAGTATCAAATTCTGAATAAGAGCTTTCTTCTCTGGTCTCCCCCACCCACCCGATTATCACTGAATTCAATGAATCTTTAGACCCAACATATAATTAAATTATTTTTAGATTATTTATGGTAAGGCATGTATAATGAGTATGACATAAAACTAAAGTTTAAGGCTGCAAATCACATGTTGGGCAAGAATTTTGAAAACTAAGTTTTAATTTGAAAGAACTCAGTCATCTTCCCAGGCTGAGGCTATAGAAACATTCTTTTTTTAAAGAGAAAAAGGAGAAATTTTATTAACATGAAGTTCGTGGAGTTATGTAGTATTTCATTATACCAGCTAAACATAAAGGTAAAAAATTAATTTTCCTTCATAAAATGCTGGAAGTCTACTTCTACCCCCAATCTGATTTCCCTAACTTTTTCTAGAAGTAAGGCACTTTTCTCAAAAAAGATTTTCCCTGTTAAGAAATTTATAGAGCATTATTAACGTGTTATTTTTATATGATTATATTCATTTGCATTTCAGTATATTGCAAATTAATTGCTACAACCACTTGTAATTTCTGTTACATTAAAAAATACAGGTAGCATATTTATTTAGTAAACATTCAATCAGGACGTTCAAATAGAAGTATAGAACAATAAAATATGACTCAATCCCTCCCTCATATCCTCTGTGCTTTTTTTGTACCAAATAAAGAGTTTCAGGAGAATTGTAGGTTTATTTTCAGAAGCTTAATACTTCAATCACTTAAATCTCATTTATGGTATTTCAATGTATCAAATATAAGTCCTTAAAGGATACAATTTTTGAACTATTAAATGTATTTCAAACTCATAAAAATGCTTTTCATTAAAGTCACCTGTTCAATGTTGATGCTTTGCTATGAGTCTGTTTGATATTTTCTTTCCTGAAATAAATTTAATGCCACTATTTATCTTAAAATTTCCCATGAATTAACCATTAATATGACTCAACATTTTATTCATTTATAAATACATTTATCTATTTCATTTTGGTATAAGACACCTAAATTTGATCTAATTTCTAAAGTAATAATCTAACTTAACAATTTGACAAGGCTTTAAAGTTTTCAAAGAGCTTTTAATGCATGAAATTGGCATCAAGGCCCTGCAGAAGCATCTTCAACTGTTTGCAAGATACTTAAAGACAATGTCCAATTTTCTCTATAAAGCGATCTTCATGTGGGTTTCCTAGTAGCAAACTACTCCCTTATCACACATAACCAGATGTATTGTTGAACAGGAGAGGGAATCTTAGATAATTAATTTTTTAAATGTTTCTGTGTGTAATCTACTAATCGTAGTATTGAGTGGAGTGTGGTGCAAGAGAAAGCAAACTCAATTTCTCCTCAATGGCTTTACACTGAGAGGTACAGAATGGTGTAACAGCTTTCTGGCAGCCCACATCTATGAGGAGTATTTGGAATGCAGAAATAAAGAAAGCATAAAAAGACTCCTACACTGCACCACGGCAATGATTAGAAAGGACAATCTCTGAGGGTTGAAAACGGAAAGCAGAAAGCCAGCAAGCAGTCTGCTGCCCTGAGCAAAATCTCTTTCCATCAAAACTCTGTTGCAAATCCAGCTTCTCCTCTTGCAAACCCACAGGCTGGGAGGGGGAACCACAGCCACTCCAAAGTGGAGCTGCAGGGCCATCATTAGTGGTTTCTGTCACCGTCTTGGTGCTTTTCCTTCATGAATGAAATATGCAGGTGGCATTCTACATTGGCTCTTTCAGTGAGGAAGAAGGAGAAGGTCAAGAGGTACAACTAACACAGCCAGCCCGTTAGAGATCCGTGACCAATGTACTTACACCTTCAAATGTCTCCAGATTTCAGCCTCTGGAAATATCTAGCCCATTTCTTTATGGCACTGTTGCTTCCATCAGCTGTGGAAATTAACATAAAATAATATAGTAACCCAACGAGTGCTGGACAGCCTTCCAGAGCATCAGACTAGGTGAACACTAAAGGCACACGGACGGTCTACAAAATCTGAATGATAAATAGCAAGTAAATACCTTCCAACAGGCCAGAAGGGGGAAGGACGCTGAGCTGCTAGGCTGCTGTCGGCTCTCTTGTGTAACAGCAAAGGCGGCTCAGTCCCGCTGACACGCTGGGAAGCGCGGCTGCCTATCGGCGTCGGGGCGGTCCTAGTGCCTGCGCCAGGTTACACACGCGGTAACCCTGGGGAGCTTCCCTGCGTCTCGTGATCCCTCCAGAGGCTCTCGCCAAGGGCTATCAGGGGCGTCGGCTTGTTGAGCATCAGGTCAGTGGGCTTGGGCTTTGGGAAAAGTGATTAATAGTAAACAAGATCTGCTCACAATTCCAGACCCTGCAGCTGAACCCAAAAAGGATTACGGATAATCTTGTCTGTTAAAGGAAGGGTGCTCTTGAAAACGTTAAAGCCAGACGGCTTTTTAAAAGAAACCTAATTTGCACCTCTGCTATACTGACTGTATCTATTTATTTTGCTTTTCTGACCCCGCACTTACAATGTAAAGGAAACAAGAAGAAAGAAGTAGGGGATTTTTTTAAAGTTTGGTATCTTTTCTGACCATTTGCAGAAAGTGTTTGTGAAAGGCCTAAAAACTCCATGTTTAACAGCACATTCAGTTCAAAAACCTAAACTAAAATAAATGCAAAAATAAAGACTTCCAGAAGCTTATACTCAGAGAGGCGAAGTGTGTAAGTGCCACTCCATGTAAATACCACCCTCCCCCTCTATGTGCCCCATCTCTTTCTCTTTGTAGCATCTCTCCCCCCGCAAAATTAATGCTTTTTTATTAGGTTGCTATCTGACTGCCCTCTGCAATATAATATCTACGAGGGAATCTGTTCTCTCTACTTTGATAAAGTAGCCTGGAAGATCACTCAGCACATAGTAGGTCCTCAGTAAATATTTGTGGAAACAATAAACTGGACAGTAAGCTGAGAAATGATACTACAGAAAGCAAGTACAGAAGTGAACCCCTTAACTAATTACATTCAACTAGCACATCTCCCAGAGCAGCTATTTTATTTAAGGTCTGTGTTAAGTCTATGTTTACCTTTAAGAAGCTTGTAACTTAAAGGTAGAGAAAATATACTAATACATGTGTACAGTCAAGCAGTTATGTGTACATATACTATTTGTCATAAGAGAATGAATAATATTAAGTCGGAATGTGCTATATCTGATAAGAGTTTCTGTGTTTTGATATTATGTATATGGTGTTGAGCCAGGAAATTTGGTCTGAGAAATCAACACTGATTTCTCCCTCCGTCTCCCCAAGTATATGGTTACAGTTTGGTTGGTTTTGGGCAGGTTGGTTCAGAATGGACCAGAATCTGGAAAGTTAAGTCAGATTATCATTTAAAAATAATTAGAGATATATAATCTTTAAAATACTATATAAGAGGCTATGAAAGCATGCTTAAATTTATAGTCTCAATTCTTATATCAGCAAATAAAAAGACAGAAAACTAAGGTAAGAAATAATAAATACTAGAGAATATATCAATGAGACAGAAAACAAATCTATACTGGAGAGAAATATAAAACATCAAGAATCAACAAAGCCAAAAGGATAATTTTGAAAAAGTTAATGAAATAGATAAATATTTGGCTAAAGATAAAAGAGGGAAGGCATAAAACTCATTTAGAAACACTTTTAAAAAACAGTGTTTGAGTTTCTGAAAAAGTTAAACATATGCCTATCATATAACCCAGTCATTTCACTCCAAGGTATTTGTCCAAAAAAGATGACAACTGTACGAAGGCTTATAAGACTTGTATGAATTTTCATAGAGCTTTAGTTGTACTAACGGAAAATAGGAAACAACTCAATGTCTGTCAAGAGATGAATGCTTAAATTGTGGTCTATCTGTACAGCAAGGTCTCACCCCACAATAATAAGGAATTAACTATGGCTACACGCAACAATATATATGAATCTCAAAATAATTATGCTGAATTTGTCAAAAGCCAGACAAGGGTACATATTATGACTTCATTTATATGAGCTACTGGAAGATGCAAATTAGTCTCTGGTTTCTGAAATCAGATCAGTGGCTGTGTGGAGACCGGGTAGAAGGAAGGATGGGTGATGGCTCGTGGGTATGTATGTTCATTATCTTGCCCGTGGTGATGGTTTCACAGTGATGACTAGGTCAAAATCACTGTGTTAGGCCCGGTCCTCAAGAAGCAGATACCATGACAGGATCAGACTGCAAGAGTTCTACCGAGGAGAAAACCTATGAGGGAAATGGGGGAAGGAGTCAGAGGAGGCTGGGAGACCCATCAGACCCTGGGGCAGGACTGACCAGGTATGGGAGACATAAGGGTAAGGAAAGCAGGATGGAAAACAGGAAGGTCTTGGACTAAAGTGTCATTCTAAGAAATTTAGCAAGGCTGACACAGTGCTCTGGGTCCATGAGTGGAGTCCTGCATCTCAAAGGAATGAACCTCCCTTATTTTCTTGCCCTATGTGGTCACTAGATAGGAATGGCCTGTGGGAAGCGTGGCCTGGACCCAAAACGGTGGATGGATTTCAGAGCACATTAGTCAGGACTGTTAGTCGATTACTCTCCTAGCACTAGAAGATCTGAGAAGTACATTGCCGTGGCTGTCCCCTCACCAAATTAGACACCTCAATTATGTACAGTCAATTATATGTCAGTTATGCCTCAATAAAATGGTAAAAACAAGAAAGACACAATGAGAGATACAGCAGAGGTTAAACATAACAGAAGAACATTATGGACAACGTTACACCAGTAGATTTAGAAACTCGGAAATGGACAAATTCCTAGAAAAATTTAATCTATTGAAACTGATTCAAAAGAAACTGAATGTCTGATTAATCCTAGTATTATGAAAGAAATTAAAAGAACAAGCACCCTACAATCAAGTAATCCTCTTCATGGGACAATACCCAAGAGACATATATAAGAATGTTGATGGCAGCAATGTTTGTGTAATAAAAACTTGAAACATTTCAATAGTCATGAAAAGGAGACTAGATAAACCAGCTATGCTCTATTTACACAACAAATACTATACAGCAGTAAAAATGTATAATCTTAAACCACACACAACCAAATTTTAGAACATAGTACTAACTAAAAGGGTAAATCCCAAAAAACTAAACATGATATGTAGTTTTTATAAAGATAAAAATATAGCAGAATTAAAGTATATTGTTGAATCATACAGGCAAATGTGACAAAACAATATATTTTAAATAATAAGAAACTCATAATAAGGCTAGTGATCGTTTCTAAGGTAGGGGGTTGAAACATGATATGCATTCTATTGGTAATGACCTAATTCTTATGTTTATGGGCATTCATTATATTATTATGCTTTTCACCTTAACCTATATCCTCTATTAATCGTTTATATGTAGCAAATAATACATATCTTCTTTTTTTTAAGATTTTATTTATTTGACAAAGAGAGAGAGAGAGCACAATCAGGGAGAAGGGCAAGCAGAAGGAGAGGGAGAAGCAAGCTCCCCACTGAGCAGGGAGCCCGACGCGGGACATTGTCCCAGGAGCCCAGGATCATGACCTGCAGGTGCTTAACTGACTGAGCCACCCAGGCACCCCAATAATACACATTTCCTTAAAAGAGAAATAAAAGTAAGAAAAAAATCCTATTCCACACGGAGGAAACAATCCTTGTAGAGATATCAGGGCAACAAGTTGGGAAAATAACATGGAATGAACGAGAATAGGACAGCACAGAGACTAAGGCCAGATGAGTTTGGTAGCTGGGGAGAAGCGTGGTTCATGGGCATCTACGTAGTACCAGGATCAGTCCTGTCACAGCCAACATCTTCTCACCTTGTTAAGAAGATGGTCTTTGCAAACAGACTTTGCTTCTCTTAGCAAGTGCTGATTAGTCATTTATGACTGCAGACTTCCAAACAGGCATAACTTACAAGGAAAGCCTTTTAGATTATGCACAATTAACTCAGCAGTCATGTATCAGTGGAATTTTCCAATTCCTCATGAAGACCTGCCACATTTTTAGCTTGGAAACATGACTTAGTAGACCATGTCAATTTCTTATTTTATCTCACTTCTCTCACTACAAAATTTAATATAAAAATACCCTTTCCCCCTGGTTACAGAAAGAAGTAATATATAATTGTTGTAGAAAATGTGGAAATACATATAAGCACTAAATAGATAATAAAATTCACGGGGATGCCAGGACTCAAGATAATGCCCTGTTTAGAGACTGGTGTACATACACATACACAAACATTATATTTCACAAAATTGGAAATGTTGTAGATATCATTTTAAAGCCTGCCATTTCCATATTGCCAATTACTTTTGTTAATAATGTCACATTGTCTCTAATTCATTACATAATATTCAACTATAGGGGTAGGCAAACTATGAACCATACACCAAATCCAGCCTGCCACCTGTTTTTGTAAATAAAGTTTTATTGGAACACAGTCATGCTCATTGGTTTACCTATTGTTTGTGGCTATAACAGCAGAATTGAGTAGTTGTAACAGAGACTGTCTGTACCATAAAACTATTTGGACCTTTACAGAAAATGTGCCAACTCTTGTTAAAAGACACACCTTTAATGGCCATATGGTGTTCCATTCTATAGATGTATCATAAGTTTAACTAATTTCTCATTAGTACACATTTTCACTATTTTCAATATTTTTCCTATACTGGTTACCCTGGCTTACAAATCTTTTCAGGCATCCTAAAAATTAAATCACTGGATAAAAGGGCATGTCCTATATAAGGCTTTTGAAGATATGGCCAGATTTTCTTCCAGAGGATTACACCAATCACTACTACCCACAAAGAAATTTCTGGAAAGAATATTTACCCCCACTGCATATGCATTCTCACTGCCCACTTCTGATCATTTACTCTTGGTGACTATTAAGGATCTCTTGGTCACAATATTAGTGCCTTATTTTCAGTCTCTCTTCCTTGACCTCCCTCAGGCTCTATTTTCTCTCAGCATTTATGTTCAATCTCTTCTCTCACCCCAGGCTTTGTAATATCCAGCCATCAGTGAGCACCTTCATTTTGGAATATTTTACTTCTATCCTGGAATGCTGAAGCAGTCTTTTTTACTAGTCCACTCCTTATAGTTACAGCTTCCTTTATTTTTTTTAATATATAGTCCTTCTAGATTAAGTTTCCTTTTTAAAGTTTTAATTATATTAATTTTCTGCTCAAAAATCTGCAATGAATTTATTGCTTACAGAATAAAGTTAAAATTCCTTTCATTAGTAATGAATACTCTTCAAATTGGCCCCAACTTGCCTTTCAGACCTTAACTCCTTAATTAGTTTGTCAACTGTGAGCTTAAAACAATTCAACAATTCCCTATTCTCTTAATCATGGATTTTTAAACCCTTTTTCACCCTTTTTGGTGAATTCTACGTATGTAATATGTGTGTGTTTACCATTGACCCTAATGCCCTCTACCCAACTCATCAAATCATACCCATTCTTCAAAGCTCAGGTTTAACATAGTTTCTCTTATGAAGTTTTTGCTTCATTCCATCAGCCAAAAAATATATCCTCCTCCTGTGAACTCTCCATGGTAGTTATATTTTTATCTGTACCTGTCATATAATATTTACTTTATACACAATGATCTCTGAAAGTATTTTATTTTGCTATTTGTTTTAGACTAAATTGCTGCATGCTTGTGCCTTTTTCCCTTTCAATCTTCATTGTGCTGTGGCTTCCACAAGATAGAGAAGTTATCATTGAGTCAGTGACTAAATTGAATGGATTGATCATTTATTTAATGGAGGATAGAACTGAAGTAGTCCAATACTTCGTGAGTCATCCTGCACTGGGATAAAAATCAGAACGTTATGGATTCAGCCCTTCTGATAGTATTACATAATCTGTTACAACAACACTACTGCTATTTACTCACCTAAAAAGTGGGACTTGTTAGACGTAATACATATCCCTCCTAACGCATCACGATAGAATACTAATACATCAAGCCAACCAGCGATGAATCTGGTTTTTTCTAATTAGATTCAGGAGGGTAGTTACTGCCGATCCGTTTCATGGAACGGGTGGTGCACAGTGTGGTTCTTATCCAACTTGAGAAGCGGAGGAGAAACAGCACTTACACTTGAGGACTTTGCCCAAATTGAGAAGCAGTGAGGACTTACTCTATTCTGGTTCATTACGTAAGATGCCAACTAGATGGTGGGTTTTGTTTCGTCATCTCTCTTTGGCGTTGAAGATTTGTTGACTCCTAAAATTCCAGATGACAGACGCACAAGAAAAGTATACCACTCATAATTACTATGACCTATAGAATGTCAGTACATCAGATGTCAGTACATCAGATGTCTAAGAGGCATTTGTTATTAGCATGTGGTCCTTCACTGTCCAGAAGTATATAACCTTGGGAAAATTATTTCAGTTCTCTAGGCTTCTTTTTCCTGCCAGTCAAGGAGCTCAACTAGGTGATATCAAAGCCCATCTCCACCTCTGAGCATTTGGATTCTGTCACCAGGCACAGAGAGCGTGGGCAGCCACTCAGATAGACAAACTGGACCCACCAGGGAAAAGCCCACTTTGTTGTGTGACCGCCGCTAGGACTGTCTGTGTTACAAGACCTCCCTGGACATCTCCCTCCTTACCCAAAACTGAATCACACTGCATAAAAAAAATATGCATTTGCTGTTTAGAATTGGCTAGGCACCCTGGTCTTCCACAGTGAAGTAGATGGAATGTCCTTGTCCAGGGCACGAATTCATGAATTTACGAAGCTCTCTTTGTTTCGATGACTCTGTCCACAACAGTCAGGCGTTTTGTAGGAGTGTTTGCTTGATCTTTCTTTTTCACATTTATGTTGACAATAGTGCAATTTCAGCATCATTTATGAGAATCTGATTGAGTCATCTCCTCTTTAGTAGTTAGCAGATGAGGACAGCACTTTTTACAAATATCTGTTCTCTCTAGTTTGCTTTAGCTTATTTTCCTTATACTTCCAAAAATCCCAACTGTGCTACCAAGGTCAGCGTTCTATCAATCCTTCCTTGCTCAAAAATTTTAGTGATTAAATTATAATAATGGCATACCAGAACTTAAAAGAATCATAGAAATAATTTAGTTCAATCTCCTCATTTTACAGTTATTAAAATTGAAGAGCATGAAGAGATGTAATAGTGCAAGGTCCCTGGATTAGCCTGGTTTCCTAGAAAACAGAGCTGAAGGCAAGGCTTAAATAGTTATGCTTTCTTGGGAGGGAAAACCCAGGTTGCTAAGAGTAAGGGAAGGAGAGATAAGGGAGGGAAGGGTGGAAAGCAAACGTCAATGATGTATAGTTCTGCTGATCACGGATTCATTCCAAGCTCAAAGAGACAAAGCTGGTTTCTCTGCAGATACCAGTCTAGCAAGAAAGCTCCAGAAATTTGTAGCATGCCTCAACATAGTCTGTCAGAGAGAGAATGAAGAGAGAATTTACCTGCTAGACCCAAGAACGAGAAGTTCTTCTATCACTCTTGAGAGCTTACCCGACGGGACGTTAACTCATTCCCCCTCACTCCTGGGTTTTGCTACCTGGCCTCTTTGGCATCTCCTAGGAAGTCGAATCCCATGGCCCGTAGCATGTTGCCTGAAGCGTCCGTAAGAGTCAGAGACTCTGGGCAAGGTGCCCTTAGGCTTCAGGGGGCAGAAACGAATCCAAATGGAGGTGGTTGCTGCTGCAGTTATCAAAGCAGAACAAGGGGCTCAGTATTCTGGAGACAAGTAAGCCTGAGAGAAAACTGAAAGTGGGTCCAATACTGTCACATAGCTTCATCGTAGCAAAATCATGATGGCAAGCCGATATCCTTAAACTAAATTTAACACTCACAGTCAAATTTCTTTGTCCTCCAAGATTCTCCGTAATCTAAATTGACCTTATTTATTCAGCTTATTGCCAACTCAAATGCTTTAAGAGAATTAACATCATCTGCATCTAAACAACTCAATGACTGGGATTGAGAAGGGAAAACACGACTTGACTGTGTTTTCCTGGAAATTCTTGACCAGATAGATAAGAATGTAAACCAATTTAAAAAAAAAAAAAAGTGTTTGCTTTAGAAAATTCTTGCAAACCCATTTTCCAGGAAAAGAGTTTGCTCATCTGGTCAAACATCTTGCTTATCGACATTATCTTCAAGATCTTTCAAGATTGCGCCCATCAATCTTACGCTATCATTTCACAGACTTTGCCCAATTCCAATCATTTACTTTGAAGGACCTACCTTAACTTCATGAGCTTAGGTCTTGATCTTTTGAAATAAGTATTTGATTGACTCTGTTACCCACCCCCCCAACCCCATAGGAGATAGGCAATTAATTTACTTCATTGAGGTTTAGGTAAAAATGACCAATTAACTCACACGGATAGGTAATCATTGTCTGACTCCCCAAAATAGAATCAGAAAAGACTCCATACAGAAAGAATGAGGTCAGTTATCTACTTAATTCAAAATATTCAAAATTCCACCATAAAAATTTTTTAAAATGTCTATTTAAAATTATGTGACTATCACCAATTTCATTGTGCATAGTCCCCATGTTATCATATAAATTCATATTTTTTACACTACATTCCCATTTGTAAAATGGTGTAAAATTTTTCCTCAAAAGTGGATTGAATTTGAATGCCAACTAATTCGATGGGAGTGTCAGGCTTGGAATTATCCTATCACAGCTGCAGGTTAATTTAGCACCAACCCTGCCATGGCCAATTTAATAATCACAGAAGTTTTGGAAGCATCTTCTCTGACAGATCCTCAGTCATGCCTCCTAAAGAAGCAGACTGCATTATTAAAAAATATCTTTTCTCCAGCAGCACTCCTTTAGCCACTGAGAGCCACACATATTAATATGACACCAAAACAGCCTTGAAGAGCATGCTTTTAAAATAGCTACCTAAGGTGGGAATAATGACGGGTGAGCTAGGGGATACAGTATGCTAAGTGCACGAGGAAGCACTACATTCCTTCTTTAGATCCCTCTTTTTCAGGTTCCATTCACTGTTATTCTGAGAGAAGTTTAGAATAATTTTGCAACAATAATAACAAAAGATTTACTACAGCTGTTTCTTCCTTAGTTTCTTCCTTATTTATATTTTTTTAAATCATGCAACTTAGTAACATGCTAAATATAAAACCAATGGATCTGGTGTAAATGCAGCATTGATTCCGATAGTCCTGGTAGAGAAGGACAGGCTGGTCTAAGACAGATGGATGGGAGAAAGGGAGAAGTGGAGCTCAGGTGGAACTTGGCTTGAACGATGTCCACAGTCAGGTAAGTGGTAAGTGCGGGAGGCCCTGAAGTCCAAGTCACATGGAATGGCTAAGTAAAGGGAGGAATGAGGGCTTTCTATGCATTCAGAAGCTACCTAAGTAAGACTATAAACCTATAACCAATGAAATAAAAATATTAGTGAAGATGGAGGAAGGTGGTCAAAAGGTACAAACTTCCAGTTATAAGATAAGTAAGTGCTAGGGCTGGGGCGCCTGGGTGCCTCAAATGGTTAAGCGTCTGCCTTTGGCTCAGGTCATGATCTCTGGGTCCTGGGATCGAGCCCTGCATTGGGCTCGCGGCTCAATAGAGAGTCTGCTTCTCCCCCTCCCTCTCCCTTCCACTTGTGCTCTCCTTCAAATAAATAAATAAAATCTTAAAAAAAAAATAAGTGCTAGGGCTATGATGTACATGACGGCTATAGCTAACACTGCTGTATAATATACAGGAAGGCTGTTAAGAGAATAAATCCTAAAAGCTCTCATCATAAGGAGAGATTTTTTTCCCTTTATTCTTCTCTTTTCTTTTTATTGTACCTATATAAGAAGATGGATGTTAGCTGAACCTATTATGGTAATCATTTCACAATATATGTAAATCAAACAATCATGCTGTATGCCTTAAATTTATACAGTGATGTATGTCAATTATTTCTCAATAAAACTGGAAAAAAAATATTCAGCCATATGGACAAATCCCTGGAAGGGATTACAATGTTATGGAAATACTTGGCTTGTTAAGGTGGTGAAATTGTGAATTACAAAATGTTTTTTTCCTAATATTACCATTATTTGATAATTAAAGAAGATAATTTGAAAAACAAAAAAGGCTATCATAACAGCAACAATACTATATAAAACACCAACATATAAATCCAACTAGAAATGAACAAAAACTATAGAACTGCATGAATAAAACTATAGATCTTTACTAAAGAACATAAAGGAAGACTTGATTAAGACAGAGAGAGAGAGAGAGCCTAAGTTCCTGTATTGAAAGAATTCAATATTGTAGGGAAGAAGTCTCACTAAATTCATCTATAAATGTAATACTAATGAATATCAACCAAAGAATTTTTTTTAAGAATTAACAACCTGATTTGGAAAAGAATAATTAGCTTTCTCTGCCCTGTTAGCTATCAAAGCACACCATAAAGCTAGATTAACTTTGAAAATTGTGGCATTGGCGCAGAAATCTACACATTTCATAGTGAACAATTAAGCATGAAACAAAGCCATGACTATATGAAAATGTAGTTTATGAGAAAGGTAAAGTTCAGAATTAGTAGGGAAAGGATAGACTACTCCACAAATGGTATTGACACAATTAGCTATCCATTTGGGGAAAAGATGTCAAATACTTTCATCATTCCATACACAAAAATAAATTCAAGTGGATTAAGTAATTATAATTCTTAAGATGAATTAAAAAAGAAACTATAATGGAATATTTTTAAATTCTAAAGAGTTTATCTAAGCAACACACCAAACCTAGAAGTCATTAAGTGATACATAAAGTTGTTTAAATATATAAAAATTTAAATATAAACTAAATATCAGAATAAAGATTAACATCTATAATTAATAGAGAACAATATCAAATTAAAGAAAGTAAAAATAAGCCACCTAAGAGAAAAAGATACAGATAAAAGCAAAGATTGTCAACCTCATTACAAATCCAGGATATTTTAACTGAAATGAATGCTGTCCATCCCATTGTCTAAAGTTAAAAAGACTGATCCCATACATAAGTGACAAAAGGGTAGGGAAATTCACTCACTGCCATACTTTATTTGTGGCGTTATACACTGCTAAATCAATTAAAGAGCAAGTTGATGTTATTGATTAAAGAACAACGCATAAAATAAAATTTAATTACATTTTCAGACTATTACTTGTATGAATATATGTGTGTAAATGCCATGGTTAGGGATGGAAAGATGCCTAACCATTTATGTGATTACTTCTGGACAGAGAAAAACATTGGAAGATGGGAGAGGAGAGGGGAAACGAACTGCCTTATTTTGTTTCTCTATTTTGTGAAACTTTTACTGGAATCTGTTAGTCACATGCTACTTCTCTAAGGTATTTTTAACTTTTTACTGAACATCATGTGTGCGTGCGCGCACACACACACACACACAGGTGTAGAGAGAAGTACGCCTAAGTGTATATAGCTTGCTGAATTTCCACAGGCTCAGGTAGTAGCTGTCCGATCATGAAACAGAATGCTCCCCACCCCCTTCAAAAGTTTACCTGTGGTTTCCTTCCAAATAAGAAACACCGTCTCCCCTCAGAAGGTAATCATTCTAACATCTGATGACTAATAGAATGCTTACCTGTTTTGTTTTATATTAAAGAAATCACATGCTCAGTCATTTTTTTTAAAGTGGCTCCTTTGCTCAACATGATGATTTAGGGTCATCTTTATTAGAGCTTCAGATTTTTCATTCCCAATACTCTCCACTGAGGTAACATTCCAGAATTTACTCATCCAATCTACCATTGATGGTATTCGGATAGTGACTCAGTTTAGGAGCGGTATAAACAGTGCGTCACTGAACATTCTTCCACATGGCTTTTGCTGACTGAGCACACGTACATATGTCTGCGAGGTATATACCCAGAAACAAAACTGCTGGCTAGAGGCTTTGCATGTGTTATTCCTGAGAAGATGGTGCCAAGCAGCTTTCAAAAGCGGTTTTATCGATTTCCACTACCAACCACCAATGCTGTATGAAGTTCAAGTTACTCTCCATCCTCGCCAAAACTTGGTATTATCAGTTTTTTTCACTTGATCATTTTGGTGGTGTTTTAGTGGTATCTAGTTATGGTTTAATTTGTACTTTATCAAAAATCACTAATAAAGTTGAGCACCTTTGCAGAGATTTAATCGCCATTTAGATACCCTTTTGTGAAGGGTATTTGTTTGCCTGTTTTTCTACTGAGTTATTGATTTATTTATATTTGTGCAAATACATATATTGTAAATATCTTTTCTCATTCTGTGGGTTGCTTTTCAACTTTTTAAAGATACCTTTTGAAGAATATTTTTTATTTCAATATAATCCAATTTCTCATCTTTATCTTTTATGGTTGTTTCAGTGTCCTAATATTTTTTTTAATTTTTTTTAAGATTTTATTTATTTATTTGATAGAGAGACAGCCAGTGAGAGAGGGAACACAAGCAGGAGGAGTGGGAGAGAAAGAAGCAGGCTCCCAGGGGAAGAGCCTGACGTGGGGCTCAATCCCAGAACTCCAGGATCACACTCTGAGCCACCCAGGCACCCCTCAGTGTCCTAATTAAGAATCTCCCCACTTCAGAGTGACAAAGATATTTTGTGATGTTTTATCTTACTTGTCTGATTTTGAAAAGCAGTAAAAATGTAAAAGATTAGTAAAATCTGTTTTACTAATAACACCTAAAATTAGAGTACTAACCATCAATAGAATTTCTTGGTGAAAGTCAGTATTTTCATTGCAATGGTCTTGCTGGGAGGGGATCAATCAGTCCCGCTTGGCATTATAAAGTTTACTTTCATGTCAGCATTTGTAAACGAAATGCATTGCCACTTGACTATAAAACTGTTGACTGTAGTGAATAGCTATATGTAGAAGGCCTAGGTGAATTCACTGAAAAAATAACACCTTAGGGTATCTTCAGATTGATATTCATTATCCTGACAACCAGGGAGACAGGCTCTTCACCGTGCAGCTTACAAAAAAGGAGTCAAAAATGCATTGTGACTTCAGTGTTAAGTTGAAAATGGTCATTGGACTTAGCCAGCATAAACTTATTCTCTATCTTATTTTAAGCACTCCTTCTTTATATCTTCTTATAAATTTCCTCTTTCTCATTTTCTTGGATTAATAAAAGGAATGTGATTAAAGATGAACTTTACGGACAAAAATTGAGGTTTTCTTTTGTTCTTCTGTTTCTTTTCTTTCTAATTGCTGATATTTTTGTTTAGAGTCTCACAGATTTATAGAGCTCAAAGAGATTTTAAAGTCTTAGCCTATTCCTCCTCTAAAAACACCCAAGCCATATGAGAACCAGTCCAGATCATGCGACAATTTGCCAAAACTTCAGTTATAGGGAACATAATCCTCTGGTTCTGTTTTTGACTTTGACTAAATAAAATATGAAGACTATTAACAATACATAAAACTCATCGAGATAAACTAGAAAAATTGTTTTATTCAATGTTGGGTGATGTTTTTTTTTTTTTAAATAATTCCTTTTACAACTCCAAGTTATTAAATGATGATTATAAAGTGTTACAGGATTAAATATGTTTAGCATCTTAATGAAGAAGATGGGTTCCATTACCCTCCTAAGGGCTTAGAAAGAAATGATATTGATTTGCTTGAGTTCTCATGTATGTTATCACTTATAGGTATCCTCCTTTAAAAAAAAAAATTCACTTTCACCATTTAAATCTGAAATCACCACTTGTCTATTTGTCATTGAAATAGCTCCCAACTGTTAGTCACCTATATTTTCAATCTACTCCTTTTCAACTTTATCTTCTCAATTTACCCATTTTTTTTCAGTTGCTTCCCTTTGCTCATTGCCTTTCAGTGACTCCCCATTATTGAAGGAATAAAACTCAAAAGGTTTAAATCAAGCAACAAAGTTCTTGTAAAAACTGGCCTGAACCTACCTTCCCAACCAGTATTCACAACATTCCCTTATACAAACCCTGATGGCTACATCTCTGGTCTTCAAATGTCACAAACACATGTACATATCCCCACTTTGCAGCTATAATCAAATAATTTTCTCTCTTTTCTGGAATGTTCTTCTATCTTTTTTCCCTGTCTACCTCTTTCAAAGTTAACACCAAGTCCTCCACTTTCTGTGACATTTTACTAATCACTTTTCTCCATGAATAAGAACTTTTGTGGAATATGTTGGTTTTGTCATGCATTAAGCACTACCAAATACTGTGTGTCCATCCATCCATCCTTCTATCCATTCATGCAGCCATTTATATAATGAACATGTGTTAAGAATCTATTATTACTAAACATTAATCCAGGTAATAAATAAGCAAATTCCCTGCTTTTATGAAGTTTATTTCTATGCTGGAGAGACAGAAAGTTAACAAATGTGTGTGTGTGTGTGTGTGTGTGTGTGTATTTCAGATGATAATAAGCACTATGAAAAATAAAGCAGAGAAAGAGCATAAGTAAAAGGGATAATGTAGGTATCTAAGCTATTTTACAAATGGTGATTAGGAAAGACTCCTTCATTGAGGCAATATTTGATAATGAATGTATTCTAGGCAAAGTAGCTTTGACCTACAGTAAAAAGTATCTGCCTATTTCCCCTGAGAGAGAATATCATATGCAAATCTCCAGCAAGATATTCTGTTGACTAGGAATTCTACAGAATTATTTCACTAAAATATGTATCTATCAGATTTCTATAAGGGAAACTTGTTCCTATTTCTCCAAATAAAGTAACAGGTCTAGTGGAATTTCACCTGAGTGGGGGTCACAGACCTGGGATGCTAGAACACTGGATCAGAGGGTCTCCTGGGATTGCTGTAAAGGTAGTCTTAACCTATAGGGATTTAGTTTTGGGCAAATGGGCAAGTTCTTGGTCTTCCTCTGAATACCGTGTATGAGAAATCTATGTCAGTTTAAGAGCCCAAGATGATCCAAATGCATGAAGTTTCCTACCTTCAGGTAAAGGCCAGGTAACAATACCTAAATACCCTTTGGCTATTGTTCTTAAATGAGAATAAGGGAAGGGTGACACGTTTTGAACGTTATTTGTCTGAAATTTCCTTCTCATTGTGATGAAAAGAAATCAAGGTGCTCTCTGGCCGGCAGGTGGAAGAATCCTAATTTTAGCAGATCCTAAAATCCCAATACATTAATATGTAACCGTTGAGTGAATAAATGAGACATTCCATCACCTTCCTAGTGCTTTAACATCAGAAAGGAATTAAGATATGCAAAGATGTTCAGCCCAATGTATGATTAAGAAAATAAGCATGAAAACTAAGGCATGGAGCTAATCAATGCCACGGTTTCAAGCTACTCTTGTAGCTTGTATTGGTTCTAAATTCAGTACTTTTTATTTGGCCATAGTACAAAGGTGCTAAAATGAGAAATACTTACTTTTATATTTAAAATCAGTCTTTTATTTTTCTAGTATAAATTTTTTTGCAAGTCTTTATTGGAAGTAAATCTAAAATAACTTAATTTAACCTTCAGAAGTAATTCTCTGTATAATACTTCATGAAACTTGAGACCACTTCCTATTGGATCAAGATGTTTAAAAACTAAGTTTCCAAAATCACATCATTAGAAGTCATTGAAATGAGAGTCTGAAGCAATTTGAGAGAATTTCTTGAAATCAGAGGCATTTTTTTGGTATCTCTTATATTTTTTCTGGTTTCTTTCATTTTAATATTGAGTCACCAGCCTTGCTCACATCCGGAATTAATTTCTTTTCATCTCTCTTGCCTGTTGAAGTTATCTGTATAATTGTTAGTACGTCATTACTCCATCTTCATTTCTCAGATGACTAAACTGAGGGTGAATGACTCGGTTTGGGACCAAGTTGTTAGCCTGGGTATACTTTGAGCTCTCAGTTGGAAAAGCACTACCGAGATGTAAGACATTGTAATTACAATTTATAGCCCCTGGTTCTGTAGCATGTTGCTTAGCTACTAATTCACCTTCCTTGTACTCTGATCTATACTTTCCCTCTTAAGCTATTTCTCTTCTTACAAAAGCTATGAATACACCTCACTGTTACTCTTGTCTTCCCTATGTATGAAAATGAATAATGTTGATCCCAACTTTCTTTCCTAAGAAGGTGAAGATTCCATGGAGAAAAGTGTCAAGTCATTGTTGGAACCCTTTATTTTCAGAACTACATGTCTGCTGCATCTTTAATATTTGTGCAGTGCTATGAAATGTTCCCCATAAAATGATGCATGTACAGGCTTGGGCTCATTCTAGTGAGGAAAGCTCTAAATTAAATGATTCTAAGTGCTTTTAGAACATGCCCATAACACATTGACCATCTGTCTTCTAGATTGCATTTTCTAGTAACTGACTCATAAGAAGAAATTCATCTCAAATTCAGCAATATGTGTAAATAACATTTGATAATATTTTTATTTCTGAAAAGTGTTAAATATAAAATATGTTATGGCCTTTTCTATTTTCCCTTATAGTCTAAATGATTAATATCAAAAATTAGAAAATTTTATGTAATCGACTTTGTGTTGAATAGGAAACACACTAGCCCTGTCATTTGAAAAAAAAAACTATAATCTAAATGGGGAAATAAGATTTAAAGATATTTTATAAAAATGTATGCCACAATACTATTAAGTCAATAATAGAATGAATCAGATCCTCAGTGGTGTGGAGCAATCAAGATTAGGAATGGGTTCTATGAGGTCAGGCTAATCTGGTAAGGCTTCAGAAAGTAGGGAAATATGGGGCACCTGGGTGGCACAGCAGTTAAGCGTCTGCCTTCGGCTCAGGGCGTGATCCGGCGTTATGGGATCGAGCCCCACATCAGGCTCCTCCGCTATGAGCCTGCTTCTTCCTCTCCCACTCCCCCTGCTTGTGTTCCCTCTCTCGCTAGCTGTCTCTATCTCTGTCAAATAAATAAATAAAATCTTTAAAATAAAAAAAAATTAAAAAAAGAAAGTAGGGAAATATAATAGTTGATGTGAAGGAGACATAATATAAGGAATGGCAGAAAGTAATGACAGTAGAAAGCTGATTTTTACGCAGCAGAACAATACAGAAATAAATCAAGAATGGTAAAGGGATAAGCTATGTCACTTGAAGGTCCTATACCAGGATGATAAATGAGATGAGGTCAACAAATGGAGAAGATTAGCTATCAGGAAGATCAAAGAATTTGGATTTAATTAATTAAAAAGGTAAAGGTCAAAGCAAACTAATAGGAAAATGTAGGCATTATGACATTGCAAAAGTGGATGTTAATTTTGCATGGGCATTTTAAGTGGCATCTAGTATGGGGTAATGGAAAATGTTTTCTATTCATTTTAGTGATCTGTAGATATGGAGGGTTTCTAGGATACGATGAGCATAAAATACAGACTTCGGCATTTTATAAGGCAGTAATACAAATAAACACAGAAGTACTACCAAATAATTTAAGAAAAGACAATGAATTGAATTCTATCTTACACCTTAATTAAATTTGCTATATTTGGTCTATATTCATTAGTTTTACAGTAATACTTGGGGGGAGAGTTTTCTGCAGTTAAGTGCATCCAGTAGTACCATAAACAATAAACAAATAGAAATACAAAACTTGAAATTTTTTGTTGATAGTCATAAAGATAAATTACTGGCCACTATTTAGTTTACTACTATGGCATAGGACATTGCTTTTTACCATTGACCACATCTACTGCCCTATGTTCCCCAACTTCCCACGTAATTAGGTTAGGGTTACATGACTAGTTCTAGCCAATGGGTTGTAAAAAAGGGATGGATCGTCTGTGCCCCTCGTAGGTCAAGATAGTTAAGAGTATGTGTGCTCTTTGTATTCTTCCTTACCCCTCACTATGGCAACCTTAGCAGTCACATGCTGAGATGGGACATAACAAGAAGAAGAAAGAGTGCATCTCCAAATTACTAGCTGGAAGAAAGCCCCCCAAACTTCATAAGAGGTAAGCTCTTCTGCTAAACCAAGAGTTGCACTCTATGACCCATTGGTGAAATCTGGGCTGCAGCTTCCTTTTACATATCTTGCAAGCTAAGAATGTTTTTGCTTTTGTTTTTTTACATTTTGAAATTGTTGGGTAAAAAAAAGCAAAAGAAGAATAATATATTGTAATCCATGCAATTCAGCTTCAATGTCCATAATGTTTTATTGGCACACAGATGCTCTCATTTGTTTATAAATGGGCTATGGCTGCTTTTGTGCTACACCAAGAGTTGAGCATTTGTGACAAAGACCATCTGGCCTACAAACTCCAAGATGTTTACTATCTGGCCCTTTATCGACACCTTTTGGTGTCAATGCTCCGCACATCCTAGGCACCCATGAGATGAATCCCTAACATCATGTTTTTTCTAGCTGATTCCTGGCTTTCCCCCCAACTATAGCTGATTACATGAAAGTTAAAAAAACGACCCAAACTGAATAAAATGATCTCTTCCAGGATATTGGAGTAAAATTTAGAATTAAGGAGATTAGGAAAGATAGATGCCAGGTATTTCTAATTGCTGGAAGTGAGCACAAGGGAACCTGAGAGCTAAGTTCACCTGTTGTCTAACATGTGTTTGGAGATGCAGGGATGAGAGGCAGGGGATCCCAAGAAGGAGAAGGACAGAGAAGTACCCTTGGCCCCTTACTAGCTCTCCTGTTCCAAGGGTTCCATTCTTCCTTTTCTCATGTTCCATGAACTATCCCTTTGTCTTTATTTTTTAAAACTCTTTAATTTATTAAATATTTATCTGTTTGGGCTAGTATGAGTGAATTTTTTTTCTTGAGAATGGAAAAAACATTCATTCAGGCACTGACCTCAAGAAACCTTTAATTAAAATTTCCAGAAAGACTTCATCAATATTTAACAGGGAAAGCTCTAGCGAAAGAGGCAATCTGTCATAGAGACAGCAATAACATCCTAGAGATATCCTAGAGCCCTTCTGTAAAGTTTCTAATATGTTCCTATAAGGTTTAATATAATTCTTATAAGTAAGTTTTTTCCTCTTATAGTTTGGTTAACTACAGGTATTTCTTATATGAAATGAACTAGGTGTTTGATCCCAAATGCGTTACTGTTGTATGACTTTAGAGTAAACATGTAAACTTTTACAAGTCAGTTTCATTCTTAATTAAATGAGGAGCAATGCTCCATAAGTCTCCATTTCTTATTTGAAGTCAATAGATGAAACTCAAAGGCCTAAAATCCCCTGAAAATTATAAGCAAAATGATATCTATATACATAAACATATATATTTATATACACGTGTGTATAAAAATATATATAATAGATTCACAGTTTCCTTTTTTTTCTATAGGAGGTCAACACCTTTCATCAGATCTGGAAAGGAGACCATGATGCAAAACAAAGGAACATTAACTTAAAGAATTATTATCAAGATCAATGAAAAATATATGAAGTTATTAACATACATAGAACATAGTACACACATAATACATAGAACATACGTAGTAGATAAATGTTTGTTTACTTCTCTTTCTTCTTTCTCATTTATTCAAACCTGTCACCTATTTGGGCCTTATTCCCCCAATTATGTTACAATTGTCTGGAGGACAGACTACCTTTTAATTCCTTATATGGCTTCCACTGAATTAAGTATGGTAGGAAACTGCTCCAGATTGAATATTTGTATCTCCCCCATACTCATATGTTGAAACTTAATCCCCAATATGGTGGTATTTAGGGGCGGGGGGCTTGGGAGGTGTTTAGGTCATGAGGATGGAACCCTCCTGAATGGAATTCATACCCTGTCAAAGAGGCACCAGGGAGCATCCTCGCCCTTCTGATATGGGAGGATGTATGGAAAAGACAGAAATCTAGGAACCAGGAAGTGGCCCTGACCAGACACCAAAATCTGCCAGCATCTTAATCTTGGGCATCTTTTGTTAGTTTGCTTTTTAAGTTTTATTATGCATTCTTAAATAAGTAGCACATTCACGTGGAACAAAATTCAAGAGGTGCACTGTATTCTATCATTGAAATTTGCTAAGATAATAGAACTTAAATTCTCTCCCCCTACAAAAAAGAAAAAACAAAGGATAAATATGTAAAGTGATGGATGTGTTAATTACCTAGATCTTGGACTTGCCAGCCTCTAGACCTGCGAGAAATTTTTGTCATATACAAGCCACCCAGTTTATGGTATTTGTGATAGCAGCCTGAATGGACTTTTATTTATTGAATAGACTGTCAAAAACATGATGGATGTGTGTGAAAGAGTGTGTGTGTGTGTGTGTGTGTGTGTAAAGGATTATTTTCAGTATCACATGGTTCTCTTCCTTTATATAATTTTTTCTCTTGCAGCTTTTAAAACGTGGAATACAATGCTCACTTAAGATTGGAACCAAAATCCCTTACTGGGTCCTTCTGTTCTTCATTTGCCTTATAATATTTCAAAAACACTTGCATTTTAGGAGTAATAAGAATCTCCTTACCCAAATAATCCCATAACCCACTTTTCCCCTAAACTATAAAACTTCTCTGGAAATGTAGAAATAAAAGTTTCAGCAGCTAGATCACTTTCAATTTGAAATCTGTGATTGTATTCCCCTTTAAAACTCCAGGGACCTTCCTATGGAGTTATTTCCCTCAGAAATGCTGATGCTACCCTGTGGTTGCAAAACTCCCGTGCCCCTCCACTGTCACTGAGCTGCTTCCTTCCCAGCTCGCTTAGACTTTTCCAGCTACCACATCCCTATTCGTTGCTATGCAACCAGTCCTGGGAGACAGTCCTTCTGTGCTTTCTCTCAGATGAATGATCAGTCCACCATTCCAACTATGTTCCCAACAATTCCAACTATGGCTCTAATCTGGGGTTTTGACAAACTATAACAGTACACAAGACTTAAGATCTTTTACTTTTTATTTATATCTGATTTCTTCTCTAAAAAGCCTTCTTTTTTGATGTCTCTCATGATTTTCCTTCTTTCTCATTAAACGTTGACATAAGTGTCACTGCCAACAGTCAAGACTTCTCAAATTTACACTCTATCACTGTGGAATGTCCATTTTTTTACTTGGTTATTGAACTCTAAATTATATGATAAACATTAAAACAGTTACATGGAAGAATCACACATAACTTATTAACTTTTAGATTTTACATCATATTCCAGAATTTTTCTAGGCTTAGAATCAAAATGTCAATGACAAAGTTTCATTTGTGAGTTAAGTCTTTATCCTCTAAAGATTTATAAAACTAGCTACAAAACACGTATGGTCACTTGAGAGACTATTAAACAATTGAATATATTAAAGGTAAGATTATTTTAGTCCCCTCCAAATTAATTAACATTAAAACCTAATTAAGGTAATAAAATTATTTATTTTAAAATCTGGTACTTTTCTGAATATGTGAAAATAAATCCCATATTATTAAAAAGAAATCTGAAAAAGTTTAAAGGAGAAATTTTTGATTGTCTTAAATTATATTTTAGATTATTGTATGCTAACCCTAAATCAAATAACAAAGGGATATTACTTCTAGCCTACCAAATTGCCAAATCTTTCTGCAAGGGAAATAACTAATGTTGATAGGAGACAGTGAGGTGGTTGTTTTGTATATTTTGAAGCTTGTAAATTGGTAGAGCCTTTCAGGGGACAATTATTAAAATGACATGAGTTTGAAATTATATCTTCATTTTACTTTCCAACTTCTTGACCCAACAGATTCATTTCTACATATCCAACCTAGGAAATACTTGACACTGAGGCAAGGAATTAAGTTCAAGGGTGTTCATTACAAAGTTAAGAAAATAAAGGTTGTAACTATGAAATATATCTCCCCAGCAAGTTTCCCTCTCTTCATGCCTCTGCTCCCACCATTCCTCAGGGGTGCACATGATCCATGCCTTCTGGAAGGTTTTTTTTTTTTTGCAGATTATTTGAATTTTGAGGGAAAAAAAAGTATAGCACACAGTGATGAATGATAATTGGAGAGAGTCTTGTGATGGCCACTGAGCTCTTTCTACTGTGATTCCTTCAGCTGCCCTGGTTCCTGTCTTTCCCTAGACTTGAACACTTAGTTCTTTGTTCTTTTTGCAATTTTCCTGGTGAGCTACTTACTAGTCTTCCTCTTACTTATTTATTGTGGTATGAATTCAATAGACTCAATTTCTTTGGCTTAAAAAAGAATCTTAATTGATACAGATATCAGGACTGTAGTATGTACTATAAGTACATTTGCTTGAGGGATTACGGCATATTTGGGATGGGCTAGAGAATCAAAATGGGGCTAATGACAGAAAAAGTTTGGCTATACTCCAGGAAAGGAAAATGGCACCCTTAAGTGAGCAGTGGATAAATAACACATCATGTGATCTTTAAGACCATTTATCAGCCCAGCAGGGAGCTCTGGGAAGGTCAACCATTATTAAAGTGATGAGGAATGTCAAAACTGGGGTGGGGAAGGGGGAATAAGACAAAACAAGGAAGTCTAATCTCAAAATTCAAAATTCTTCAATGTGCCAGACAATAAAACTCAGAAATACTGTGTGCCCTGGTGTGAGAACTTTGTTTGTCACTGCTTTGGCCATGACATTGAAAGTAGGTTTAGATTTTATTTTAGGGAATGATCTCTAATTCAGAGGCTACCAAAAGGACAGCCTTGCAGATCTCTCACCTCAAGATTAGGGGATGATCCAGCAACTAAAATGAAGATAGCTGGGAGTCTCTAAAGACTTGGGAAATGCTGAGTTTCCAGATTCTGAAATACTGCCCAGGGCTCTTTTTAAAATTGAGATACAATTCACATATAAAACTCACCACTTACAATTCAGTGGGTTTTAGCATATTCACAAGGCTGTTCAACCATGGCCACTATTAAATTCCAGAATATTTTCATCCCCTCAGAGAAACTCCAAATTCATTAGCAGTCACTCCCCATTACCTTCTCCCCCAAGCCCTGGGAACCATTAATCTACTTTCTTCCTTTATGGATTTGCCTATTCTGGAGATTTTCTATACATCAAATCATACAGTACGTGTTCTTTTCCTTCTGGATTCCTTCCCCTCGCGTAACATTTTCAAAGTTCATCCATGTTGTGGCATATATTACTACTCAATTCCTTTTTACAGCTGAATGACATTCCATTATAAGTCTATACCACTTCTGTTTATCCATCATCAGTTGCTGGACATTTCGGTGGTCTCCACTTTTTGGCTCCTATGAATAATGCTGCTATGAAAATTCTTGTACACGTTTTTGCCTATGTGTGTTTTTTTTTTTTTTTTTTTTTTTAAGATTTTTATTTATTTATTCGACAGAGATAGAGACAGCCAGCGAGAGAGGGAACACAAGCAGGGGGAGTGGAAGAGGAAGAAGCAGGCTCACAGCAGAAGAGCCTGATGTGGGGCTCGATCCCATAACGCTGGGATCACGCCCTGAGCCGAAGGCAGATGCTCAACCGCTGTGCCACCCAGGCGCCCCTGCCTATGTGTGTTTTTTAATTCTTTTGTGTATATACCTGAGAGTAGAATTCCTGGGCCATGTGGTAATTCTATGTTTAACTTTTTGAGAAAGTGACAAACTATTTTCCACAGCAATTGTACCGTTTTATGAACCTACCAGCAAAGTATAGGAGTTCCGATTTTTCCACTTCCCTGCCTACAGTTTTTATTTTATGGTTTTAAAAATTGCTGTTATAATCATCCTAGGGAGTACAGAGAGACATCTTACTATGGTTTCAAGTCTCATTTCTCTAATGGCCTTTGAACCATGTCCAGGGATCAAACTGAATGTGCTCTCAATGGGGAAATACAAACTGGCATAGAATAGAAAGGAAGAAAGCAAGCAAGAAACAGAAAAATCCTCAGAAAGACATTACAGGAATTTGCAACAGTCATTGTCAAACATATGGGGAAATGATGTGATAATTGGTGAGCCTGTGTGGTAGGTATATGAGGGTTCACAATCTGTTGCTTTTTGAATGTATTTGAATTTTTTTATAATAAAATGTTAAAAACATTTATTTGTTATTATTTTAATTTTTTCAAGCTAAGTAAATCTATGGGAATAGAATTGGTTGTGTCTAAGGAAAATTCTTCCTTAAAGGATAGAGACTTGCTTCTCTTCAAGGACTCGGCTCTTAAAATTAAGGCAAGAGGCTGAGAATCTCCAGTATAGCAGTTCTAGTCGAGCTAGGATTCAGCAAACCTCAATTTTTTTGGCTATAAAATTCAGATTGTACCCTCTGTCATTGTTTCTAAATCAGGGCACTACTGACATTTTGGGCAAGCCAAATGAGTATGGGACAGAGCCGCCATTCCTGCCATCATGGCCGCTTTATTCATGATTCCAGTCAGCAAGCCCTGAAGTGGCAAAGGAAGGATGCTCATTATCTACAAAGTGGATCCTTCTTCCTGCCCGATTTTTAAAATCCTTTGTTGCACTAGAAACCTTTTAGGAGTATTCTCAGGGGACACAACTATTCTCAGGCTCTGAGCCCATTCTGAGAGTTCCAGCTACATCCCTATTCTTCAAATTTCCCATGTCACCTCTGGATTTGGTATCCAGACATGACTTTGAAGAAGAGGTGAGTGTGTTTCAGGTTTTATGTGGCATGGTACTATTATCTTAGGCTGTGGTAGTTCTGGTGAGCAGGGAGGAAGTGTTGCGTAAAACTGGAGGATGAAAAGACAAACTATAAAGTGGAAGACAACATTTGCAAACCACAAATCCAACTAAGGACTGGTATCTGAAATATAAGAAATCTCAAAACTCACAGTAAAACAAAAAACAAAACAAAATCCAATTAGAAAATGGACAAAAGACACAAACAGGTATTTTGTCAAGGAAGCTGTGTAGGTAGCATATGAAAAGATGTTCAACTATCACTAGCTGTTAGGGAAATGGAATTAAAACTATAATGTGATACTAGTATATATCTACCAGAATAACTGAAGTAAAAAAAAAATAATACCAAATGCTGGCAAAGATGCAGAGAAACTAGATCTCTCGTATACTGTAGGTAGGAACTAAAAATGGTACACTCTTGAAAACAGTTTAGAAAGTATCATAAAGCTGAACATACCATATGACCAAGAAATTGCACTCCTGAGCATTAATCCCAGAGAAATGAAAATTTATGTTCACACAAAAACCTGTATGTGAATTTTGTGGCAGCTTTATTTGTAATAATGAAATACCAGAATCTGACCAAATGTTCTTTAATGAGTGAGTGGTGAGACCAACTGTGGTACGTACATATCTCAGAAAGCAACTCGACAAAACAAACAAACAAACAAACAAAAAAAACTGTTTTATACACTGAGCAATTTATATGAACATCCAGGGATTTATGTAGGAAAAAATGCCAATCCCTACAGGTTACATACTGTATGATCCCATTTATATAACATCTGAGAAATGAAAAACTGTAGAAATGCAGGATAGGCTTGACACCCTGAGGGGGCTGCTGAGAAAGGAGCTAGAGGGAGGGGGGTATAATTATAAAGGGAAATACAAGGGATCCTGTAACTTTGACTCGGTTCAGTATCTCAAGAGTGGCAGTAGACATACAAATTCACGCATGTGGTAAAACTATGTTGAACTGAACACACACACAAATAGACACAAAATGGGAAATCTGAACAAGGTTGGTGGATTGTATCAATATCAATATCTTGCTTGTAATTATTATTTTGCAAAATGGTCTATTGGAGAAAACGTGCAAAGTATACGTATATCTCTCTTATTTCTTACACTTGCATGTGAATCTATAATCCTCCCAATAAAAATTCTAATTTAAAAACTTGATTAAAAAATTCACACAGAAAAGACATTATGGAAATTCTTATTAAAAAGAGTTTTACCCTCATAAGAGGACTGTCACAGGAATCCTTCAACTAAACATGTATTTTTCCTATAGTAAATTCACAAGAAGAAAAAAATGGATTCTATATCCAATAGCAGGCAGGAGAATGTTTGCAAGGTAAATCAGATGAGAAGCATGAGCTCACAGTGGCCCTTGGAATCTCTCCAGGTTGTTATCTGTCCTGTCAGTGGGCTCCTTTCATAATGTCCCATATCCTTCCAGAGTGTCACTTCCTCTGCTACTCAAGGACTGGAATCGCTGAGTAGGAAATGATATCTTTTTTTCTCCAGTCAAACATCTTTCCCCTGGATACATACTTCTGAAAATACAAATGTGATCATTTTGCAAAAATTTGTTCAACATTTCATAACTGCTCATCTTTGTAAGTAAAACATGCTGTTTTTGGTTTGTTTTTAAGATGAGATCAGAAGTGCAGATGTTAATGGAGAAGCTTATATTTAGATGGTATAGAAAACTTATTGTTGGAGACTTTGGGTATATTTCTAGGGCGCTTTGGGCCCTCCCCCACCTGCCCAAAATAAAAGGTGCAAATCTTCTTATCAGTGCATTTCTGAACCCACAGACATCTGTGCTAAGCACCCAAGAACATGACCGAACTAAAGCGCCACAGAGACATCTACTGGTTGGCTTCTTTCCTACTGGTCTGGCTTTTAAAAGATGATGTGTCACAAGCAATTGTCAGTCACCAGCACCACTCCGCATTGCATAGAGGCACTGTATGTACGGCTGTGCTGAAAATTATATTGCCTCATATCCTGGGACAATTAATTGGAAGTCTGGAGAGAACGATGGGCTCCGAGTCCAATCTTCTCATCTCATGCGCTCCACTGGCTTTTACAGGGCCTCTGACGGCCAAGATGGCAAGGAGCCAACCCAGTTAAATCCAGCGAGCGAGGCAGAGGGTGGGCACCAACAGGGCACTCCACAAATGTGACCCAGCTGGAAAAATAAGTACATGCCACTCTCACCTGCTCACAGATGACTTCCTAGGCAGTGATTAGGAAACTAGATAAGGATTAGAAATACTTGTTTGAGACATTTTCTCACAATGACATCGGAAGCTCAGAACCTGAGGTCTATTTTTAAGAGGAAAGACCAGTAAACATGTCAGTGGGTCTATCAAGCTGTGTGCCCTGGAAGGCCCTGACCACTTGGACAAGAAAGGACAGAGGCTCCGATGTCTCTGCTTGTGATACGCTAACATTTTGTAAACCTACTTTTCCTTTTCTAGAATTTTTCCACTGTTGTTCTGGACCTCTATTTTTTATGGTCATCTTTGGAGGCCTGGTTGTTTTTGGTCCTACTATTGAGAATATTTTACCTCAAATACAATTGTGGGGAACAATGTCACAAGCTGAGCTATACAATATTTGATTGAATTTTGATTATAGAATGAACTTGGCACATATGAGGTGACCCAGGGGTCTTAAGTCACAACAGACCTAGATGTCTGACACAAAGAGTTATGATTAATCTCCGTGGCTGTCCTCCCTTGCTTTCCTGCATGAGGAAAAAGCACAAGTTTATGCTAGAAACAAAGACAAAAAGATTACCTGTCTAGCAGATTTCATATAAAATGTATCTCCATTAGTATCTAGGAGAACTATATTGATATCGATTTGCAGAAGAGAAATAAAGAGGCACATTTCCTTTGGTTTATTAAAATCGATTTGGGGATTGATCATAGTGTCATAAGCATTAGCTATGAGAGAGGATCCCTATTGTTTTTACTGATTATGAAAGCAGTGCATGCTCATTGTAAAAACTCAAACCCCTCATTATCCCTTCATGTTCCACAAAAAACCCAAGAGCTCGCTGTCTATTCTTTTGGTGTCTATATGCATATACAAATATGCCCATATACACACAAGAGTAAATATGAAAACATACCATAGTATTCTGTATCACCTATTTGCTACTTCCTTTTTTAAATTGATTGTTTCATATATTTTCCCTCATAATACAAATATATCTACTTCGTCCCTTTAAAATGCATTTCTATATTTATCCAGATATTAGGGCTTCCCTAATATCCCCTTTGAGAGGACAGTATTCTTTGACCCATGGTGGTAATCAGAGGGCTTGATTTTCCTGTTGAGTGTCTTTCCCCACTTCTCCTAGCTCAGCTCTTGTTATTTGTTTTCTCTTATAAATTTTCCTCTTATCCAGCAAGTCAACGGCCAATCCTCTTCTCATAATGCCATAAACCGTTCTCCCCCTTGTCTTACAGAGTCACTCAGCAAATAGCAAATAAAGCACGTCCTATATTTCAAGCATTATATAGACATGAGTCAGCAAAATAAACATGAGCTCTGCCCTCTGGAAGCTTATAATGGTACATATATATTTCTTGATTAAAAGAGTGTATGAAGAAATCAGGAAACAATGAAACCTCGAAGGAATAAGGCACTTGCTCAGAATAACTCAGCTAGTAAGGGGCAGAGCTGTCATTGGAACCACTCTCATAATCCACTGATTTAAAACTCATCCCCTTTGGAAAAAAACTCAAAGGGAGAGTTGTTTCTTTCTGATTTTCCTGAATACCTCAAATCTGAATTTTCTTTCCACAACCCCATGGGCTTTGCCCATATGTTCAGTAAGGCCATTCAAGTCTCCCAGAAGAGCTGGAAAGAAGAGAAATACAGTGGGAAAGGGGAAGGTCTATGTCTTTATGTCCAACGTGCAAGGATAGTAGTAGAGTCATCTGATGTTTTATTTTTAATATAAAAATTTTCTTTTATATATATGTGTGTTCTTTAAAAATGCAAGCTCCTTTTCATAGTGGGCTACTTATACCAAACACATGTAACTCTTTTATTTAAAAAAAAAACACATTAATTTGAGAAATAATTGCCTAAACCTATTTTTAAAATCTCACTTTTCTTGTAGTTTCTATGTATTTAATTATTAGTGAAGTCAAGCGCCTTCCCCCCTGCTTATAGGCATTACCTGTAGCTTACTTCTATGACAAGCACATTCATGGCCTTCGTCCATCTCTCTTTTTGTGAATCTAGAAGTACATTACTAATTTGTAAGTACGCGGTAAATGTAAAGAATATTTTTTTAAAGATTTATTTATTTATTTGAGAGAGAGAACGAGAATGAGCAGGGGGAGGGGCAGAGGCAGAGGGAGAGAGAGAATCTCAAGCAGACTCCCCGCTAAGCATGGAGCCCAACTCAGGGCTCCACCCCACGACCCTGAGATCATGACCGAGCTGAAAGCAAGAGTCAGGCACCTAACCGACTGAACCACCCAGATGCCCTTATAAACAATATTTTAAAAATTGCCCTATATGTTGAAAAAAACTTTTTTTCCTGTTTGTTGTTGACTTTCATTTATTGTGCCTTTTCTGTGTAGAAATTTAAGGACTGTCATGCAGTGCTATTTGCCAATATTTATCTTGATAGCTTCTGAGTTTTGATATGGGATATACAGTATGTCTATATAAATATAAATTTAATTTTGTCTCTAATTTTTAGTGAAGAAAGATGACATAACAGCGTATTTTTACACCATAGTGATTACAGTCCTTTGAAACTGCTCAGCAAATTTCACTTTAATTCTTTCCTTAAATTCATACAGAGCTGAATTTGGGGCACAGCCTTATATCTAAAGAATATAAAAAGAACTTTTTAGAGGTCTAGTACACAGTATGATGACTATAATTAATAACACTGAATTGTATACTTGAAATTCGTTAAGAGATTGGATCTTAAGTGCTCTCAACACACACACACAATATAGTAACAATGGGAAATGATGGATATATTAATTAGCTTGATTGTGATCATAATTTCACAGTGTATGCGTATACCGAATCATCACGCTGTACACCTTAAATATTTACAACTTTTATTTGTCAATTATACCCCAATAAAGCTGGGGGCATAATCCTATGTCCAAAGAGAAAATCAGCAAAAGCTAAAAGAAAACAAGGTAATTGTAGAAATAAACAGAAAACGCAAGAGATGCTATTCTCTCCTACTTTCCCGGACGGCCTTTAGCCATTTTAATGGCTGATTTAGTACACGACTGATTGGATTAAGCATGCAGTCATCCAAATTAGACTTCCAGTAATCTGACTGACCATGTGAGAGCCTGTGTGACAGAGGTCCCTCAGGCTGATGCGAAGGACGCAGAAAGGAGAAGAGAGGCTGTGCACCAGCAACAGTCTTTCCTGGGACAAAACAAGCCAACAAATATGGACGGTCCCCTCAGGATGGACAGGGTCATGGAACAAGGATTTTGCTCAAAGCCCAATTCCACCCCTTGCTATCCAGGTGACTACAGACAAGTTCTTTAAATCCTTAAGCCTTAGCACCCTCCTCAGATGTAATGGGCAAATGAATCTCTCTTTTTCAGGGTTGTTTTGATCAAATTCAGTAATAATGTCTATAATACCTAGATTATAACCAAATGTGTAGCAAACCCTTGCAAGCCTCCTACATGACCTTCTCTTTCTTCTTTTCATGTTTCATAATCTCGAGGCCTCATGGTTTTCCTATCCATTCAAAAATTGTTTTTGAGTGCTTATTTCTGCACAACACACCATGCTACAGGCTATCAAACTAGTACACTATTGAATAAAACATGAGTTGTGCTCTTTAAAAAGCTTATAGATTAATTAGAGAGATAATGATACTCAAAGGCAATATTCATCAAGAAATCATTCTAGGCTAGATGCTTCATTACATAATTCTCACAGCTACCCTACAAGCTGTGTGCTCTCCGTATCCCCGTTTTACAGATTCATAAACAGAGTTAGGAAACATCCAAAATCACACTGCCTGTAAGTGTTTGAACAAAGATTCAAGCCCAGTTGTCTATGAACTTAGAGCCCACGTTTTTAACCAGGCTTAAGCACTACGTTATATGAAAAGTAATAATATAACTACAACGTGATAAGTGACATGAGGAATACAGATATATTTGCAGGGAAATTTACAGGAAGGGGTGGCCACATTTGACTGAAGCATCAGGGAAGACCCTTTACAGAAGATATTGGAGATATAACTTCAAAAGTCATAATGTATTAGTCTGTGCTGCACCAAGGTAATATTTTTCCTTTCTGCAGAAATGATTTCAAGTGATAGTGGGGTCCTCGCCAATGACAAACCGACATAAGTAAAACACAGCCTTCAAAGTTAAGTACCCACTGCTGTGAAATAAATATTCCTGTCTGAGGCCTCCAAATGGCAAGCCTGGGAAGTGGAAACTTCCCACAGAAGAGCAAACACTATTTCATCCTTGACTAACCATTGGTGGGTTATGTGATCTGTGATCTCACTCAATGTGTCACGGGCTGTGCCTGTGCTGGGGGTGATGTGACAGCCCAGCAGCTGTGAGCAAATACAAGTGCTTCTCCTGGAACCATACAAATAATCTCTTTAAAACCAGGATTCCTTACCAAGCATGGAATTATAGGATCCATTCCAGTGGAAGGAGAAGAACAAAGATTTCTCTAATCAGTCACAGGCTAACACTTTTTGTGAAAAATATGTGTCACAAGATTTTTTTTTTTATCAGCACCATTAAAAACAAAACACTGTCAGGGCGCTTGGGTGGCTCAGTTGGTTAAGCGTCCAACTCTTGATTTCAGCTCAAGTCACGATCTCAGGGTTATGAGATGGAGCTCTGAGTCGGGCTCTGAGCTCAGAGCAGAGTCTGCTTGAGATTCTCTCTCTCCCTCTCCCTCTGCCCCTTCCCCCGGCTCGTGCGCTCTCTCTCGTTAAAAAATAAAATAAGGAGGGCACGTGATGTGATGAGCTCTCAGTGTTACACGCAACTGATGAATTATTGAACACTACATCTGAAACTAATGATATACTATATGTTGGCTAACTGAATTTAAAGAAAAACAATAAAAAATAAAAATAAAAACATGGTGCATTGTGGGTTGTTGTTTTTTTTTAAATTAATACATTTCAAAGAGTAGGTCCTATCAAGCAACTGATAATCAGTCCTATTTCTGCCAATTTCAGTCCTATTCCTGCCCCTCTGTGGGCTGTAAATTTTTAGTATCAGCCAGGGACCATGCCAGGATATCCCTGGCCTCTGATTTTTCTTTTTCTACTCCTGGTCATGTCCTGTGGACATCTCAGTTAGATTTGCTAAAGATGGACGCTTAAAAGGGTCCAAGGTGAAAAATAGATAAAATTCTCAAATTGCCTGCCCTCCCATTCCTGAGGCCCTTAACCTTGCTGATTTGAAGCAGACATTTGTTGCCCTAACATCTGACCTCCTTGAAGGCCACACATCCATGCCTTGCTCAGCCCTGCATCATTTTCTTCTTTTATTTTTTGACTCTTTTATGTGGCTCTGGATTCCCATGCTACTACTGCACTTTTTCTTAGAGCCCAGATTTCACACCCCTGCTTCTGTTTGTCCCCTCAGCTAGCCCTAGTAGGACAGCCATGAATGGAGAAGCCAGCTCATCTGTGTTGAAATCAAAGTTGACTTCAGTGCAAATAATATTATTTTCAACTTACATGTTTATAACTTCTGTGTTTGGCATATAGTACATATATAATGGGCATCGTTTTGCAAATACAGACACAGTTGAGTAAGAAATATCTTATTATCTTATTTAATTTGCATAGAATTTAATCACATCACCCATGGTCTTCCTTGCCTTTTTGCCTCCTTCTGCAGCCAAAATCTGAAGAAAATTAGTGAGAAAGCTCTTATTTGTGGTTTAAACAAAATAATTTAACTGAGCATGAGAAGGTATATCGTAATATATGGAAGAAAAAATTTCCAAGACCAGCTTCTTAGCCAGGTTGATAACCATGGACACTAAGGCCCATTTCGGGGGTAGATCACAGAGCAGACGTTAAGAGGGTCCTATATGTCAAGGGCAGATACCCAAACAGCATCCTGGAGGTCTTGCAAGGTAGACCTGGGGTATTTTTGGAGAAGCAGATTACTGAGACCAACATCCAGAGATTCTGATTCTGTAGGTCTGAGGCTTCATCCAAGAATCAGCATTATTAACGTGCATTTTAGGTGATTTGTCCGTGGGCTGTGGAATGAGAAAAGCAGTTTTAGAGCTAGGGACTAATCTAAGAAAGCTGTGTCATAGAAGATCAATCACAAAGTGTGTTGCAAGAAGAGTCGGAGCTAGACACAGAAGAAGACAATTAAATACAATAAAAAGAATTTAGACTACACGTGATGGGGGTCTGGATGAGGCTAGCAGCAGAAGTGTGTTTAAAACTTTGTTTTCGACTAACAAGATCTAGATCTTTCTAGCCGTCACTGTTCTGTTGTTGCTGTATTGCCAAATACAGGGTAAGCCATTCAGTGTTTATGGGCAGGCTAGCTTCACAGTGTCTCTACCACAATTTAATGTGTAAAACTGAGGGTTGCTGGAGGGGAGGTGGGTGGGGATGGTCTAGGTGGGTGATAGGGTTTAAGGAGGGCATGTGCTGTGATGAGCACTGGGTGTTGTATAGAAGTGATGAATCACTAAATTCTACTCCTGAAATCAATATTATACTATATGTTAAACTAGAATTTAAATAAAAATTTGAAACCAAAAAGTAAAATTTTATATGTAAAAATCTCCTTTTATATAATTTTATTCCAAGTCATCATTGTTATTCAGCATGTTTCTTTAAAGAGAAAAGTAAAACATTATTTTTCTTCTCCTAAACTTTAAGCATTTTCTTCTTTTTTGTACATAAAAATGATTTTTGATTCAGAACTAATTTTAGACTTAATGAAAAGTTGTAAAAAATAACACAGAGAAATTCCAAATATCCCTCACCCAGCTTGAAACAGAAAAAGGACATCAGCAGAAAAACTGGTGAAGTTCAAATAAGGTCTTCAGTTAAGAATATTGTGTTCATGTTAAATCGTGGCTTGTCACTTAGACATTTTTTTTTTCATTTGCATTTGCATGATAAATGTTTTTCCCTCTCTTCATTTTTAGTCTCTGGGTGTCTTTAAGGCTGAAATGCGTCTCTTGTAGGCAGTTTATCTTCTGTTAACTAATGTAAACAAAAGCTACTGAGAGGCTGTAGGGTAACTTGTGAACCTTGCCTCTTCCTTAACAGAAGCAAATGTCATTTCTGTGCATTAAGTTTATGCCTTAAGTATATGCATCCATTTTATCTTCCTGCCAGGTGTTGATGGAAAATTACAAGAAGTGTGACTCCTCAAATTACTTAGTTGTAAGATTATTAAAATAATCTCTATGATTCTTGCCATTTAAAAATTGGGGGAAGGGGCGCCTGCGTGGCTCAGTTGCTTCAGTGTCTGATTCTCGATTTTGGCTCAGGTCATGATCTTAGGGTCACGAGATTGAGCCTTGCTTCAGGCTCCGCATGCATGGAATCTGCTTGTCCCTCTCCCTCTGCTCCTCCCCTCACCTGTACACACTCTCTCTCTCAAATAAATAAATAAATAAAATCTCTTTTAAAAATTGGGGGAAAAGAGGCACAGAAAAGTTAAGTAACTTGCCTAAGATCACACATGGAGCAGAGAGTCATTCAAACTTGCTGTCTGGCCCCCGAGCCTCCAGTCTGCGCTCCAGGACCATCGTTTTATACTGCCTCTATATAAAAATCCATAAGATGCAGTAATGCCAATTGTAGAATTCTTTTAAGTCAAAAAAAAAAAAAAAAAAAAGAACTCTACTAAGTCCACACTCTAATACCCCAGGGAGAAAAAGGACCTGGGTCTTTCATTTGTATAACCGTGAGTCTCGCCCTCCACAATAGATTGAAAACACCAATAAACACTCTGTAAGTGAAGGAAAATTACAATATTTCTCTGGAGATGTATTGAAAAATTATAATATAGTTATGATAAAATCTCTAGTCTGAAATGTCAGGTCAGCAAATTTCTCATGAAAGTTCTATTACACTGAAATTCATAATCAAATACACTCCTATGCTTTAACATGTTTTATCGGAGACAGCACCAAAGTAATCTCTTCAACACTGACAAGCATCAGTAGCTGTAGATATCACTGTATTGGTGTTACAAGTGGAGTGTCAGTCAAGGTTCTCAGCTTCAAGGAACAAAACTGACTCTGATGACCTTATGCAGAAACAAGATTCATTGGAAGCATAATAGCAATTCCCAGAATTAATGAGTGCCTGCCAAACCAGGCTGGTAAAATATAAGAGGCCAAGGAGCAGAAAGGACATCAACTTTTGGTAGGACCAGGCTGCACAGGCCCTCTTCTCTGGCAAATGTCTCCAGGTATCACTACCATTATGAATGGTGGTTGTCCCTTCTTCCTTCTATCATTTTTCCATGACTTAGAGTCCCAGGGGAAAGTATCTGATTGATAAAGCATTGGTCTTTTGCCAGGGTCAGTTTGGGTGATAGGAGCCTCGACCTACACGAAGAGTGTTCCGATTCAGAAAGGGGTTTAGTTTCTTGGAAACCCAGATGATGACAAAGTCAGTGTCAATTGTCAATGCCAATTGTTAATGACCAAGCAAATTCTTATGCAGAAGGGGAATCTTACATTCATTTCTTAGAGATGAAAAGTATGCAAGGTCATAGTATTTCTTTTGTCTATGAGAAAAAATTCTTTTATGGAAACATGAAATGTTATAATTTCAAAGGTATTCTGAGGCTTTCTAATTGAACCACACACATAACAGCAGAAATTCATTTATAATGAAATGAGATGAATAAATGACATCAAAACTCATTTATAATTGTTGCAATTAGCAACAGAGCAAAATTAAGAGCAAAACCAGACAGACTTGGGTTCAAATCCTTCCAATGCCCCTAACTAGCTGTGCGACTTCTGACAGGTTGCTTAGCCATACTGTACCTTTTTTCTACTGTCATTACTTTCTGCCATTCCTTATCCTATGTCTCCTTCACATCAACTTTTATATTTCCCTACTTTATAAAGCCTTACCAGACTAGCCTGACCTAACAGAACCCTCTCTAAAATAAATAAACCTTTAAAAAAAAAAAAGATATTGTTTAATGGCAGAATATCCTCTGGAATTTTGTTTCTAAGACTAACAAAAAGCAAAATTTTACAGAATTAACACTATGAATGTTATGCTAAAATGTGCTGGGTTATTTCCCTAAAATAGTTATTTGTAGTAAATCATAGGCTCTCCAAACTAAGTAATTTTGTAAGAAATTATGTTCTTGTTATTAACACTCCTACACTTAACGGCAATATCAAATCACTTCTTCTGAATAGCGTAATTTAAATTTTTTCATTAATGAGAAATACGTGTTGTGGAATTTTAAATTAGTCTCGAGAACTTTAATTTTTTTTTCAATGAAAGAAAGTGATTATAAGCTATTTGGGCAATCTCTAATGCATTTCTTAGCTAATCAAAAAACTAGTTATTTAATGCAATAATAAATAATTTTAGGATTTATTGGCTCTATTACATCCTAATTTATAAAACTTGAGATTCAAATAATATACATTCAGTAACATTATTTAAAAAATAATAAAATGCAACAATCCTTTATGTTAAACAAGATGTTTAGAGTTTTTGTTTTACAACAAACTGCCCGCTAGATGGCACTAAACAACTGCTAAAATTTTTTTAACACTGCCAGTCAACCTGGTCAAGAAAACAAACCAAGAATCCTATTAATTGATGGGGCAGTTGTTTCAGACAGACAGACCTAGTCTCAAATTCAATGAATTACATGTAAGATGATATTTTAAGTACAACTGGGAGATACTTACTCAAGAAATATTACTGCTGACAGTCATTTGCTAGAAACAGAGCAAGTAGCTAGAACCAGAGCAAACGGCTAAGAATTCAACACAAATGCTAAAATAGAAATGATTTTTAGGGAAATCGGTCTGTAATTCTCCTTTTTGATGGGGTCTTTGCCTGGTTTGGGGATCAAGGTAATATTGGCCTCATAGAATGAGTTTGGTAGCTTTCCTTCTGTTTCTATTTTTTGAAATAGCTTTAGGAGAATAGATATCATTTCTTCTTTGAATGTTTGGTAGAATCCCCAGGAAAACCATCCAGGCCTGGAGTTTTGTTATTTGGAAGGTTGTTTATCACTGACTCAATCTCTTCATAATTAATTGGCCTGTTTAAGAAATCAATTTCTTCCTGTTTCAGTCTTGGTAGTTTATAGGTTTCCAGGAAGGCCTCCATATCTTCCAGATTGCTTAATTTATAAGCATATAGCTGTTGATAAAAGTTTCTAATAATCCTTCCAATTTCATTGGTGTTGGTCGTGACCTCTCCTTTTTCATTCATAATTTTATTAATTTTGGTCCTTTCTCTTTTCTTTTGGATAAGCCTTCCAGTGGTCTCTCAATTTTATTGATTCTCTCAAAGAACCAGCTTCTAGTTCTGCTGATCTGCTCTACTGTACTTCTGGTCTCTAATTCATTGATTTCTGCTCTAATCTTGGTCAACTCCTTCCTTGTCAGTGGGTTAGGCCTGTCCCTCTGTTGCTGTTCCAGTTTCTTGAGGTGAGAATATAGAAACTGCATTTTAGATTTTTCTATTCTTTTGAGTGAGGCTTGGATGGCTATGTATTTCCCCCTTAGGACTGCCTTTGCAGTATCCCATAGGTTTTGGACCGTTGTGTATTCATTCTCGTTGGTCTCCATAAATTGTTTAATTTGTTTTTTGATTTCCTGGTTTATCGAGTCATTCTTGAGCAGGATGGTTCTTAGCCTCCAAGTGTTTGAGTTTCTTCCAGGTTTTTCCTTGTGGTTGAGTTCCAATTTCAGAGCGTTGTGGTCTGAGAATATGCAGGGGATAATTTCAATCTTTTGGTATTGGCTGAGACCTGTTTTGTGTCCCAGAGCATGATCTATTCTTGAGAATGTTCCATGGGCATTTGAATAGAATGAGTATTCTTTGGTTCTGGGGTGTAGTGTTCTATATATATCTATGAGGTCCAACTCGTCGAGTATGGCATTCAAAGCCTTTGATTCTTTGCTTAGTTTTTGCCAGGGTGTTCTGTCTATTTCTGATAGTGGGGTGTTGAGGTCCCCTACTATTACTGTGTTCTTATCTATATGTCTCTTTATTTTGGTTAAGAGTTGGCTTGTGTATCTTGCTGCTCCCCTGTTGGGGGCATATATATTAATAATTGTCATATCCACTTGTTGAATACTTCCTTTAAGAATAATATAGTGCCCTTCTGTATCTCTCTCTATGGCCTCTAGTTTAAAATCCAGTCTATCTGATATGAGAATTGCTACTCCAGCTTTCTTTTGAGGTCCATTTGCGTGGAAGATGGTACTCCATCCCCTTACTCTAAGTCTGAATGCATCTTTGGGTTCAAAATGAGTCTCTTGTAGACAGCAAATGGATGGGTCATGTCTTTTTATCCAATCTGCAACCCTGTGGCGTTTTATGGGAGAGTTTAAGCCATTTAGATTGATAGAGATTATTGACAGATATGATTTTAATGATGCCATTTCTCTTTAAAGTCTTTGTATCGGTTGTGACTTGCTGCTCTGTATCACTCTTGGGGCCTTTTTACCTTTATAGAGCCCCCCTTAATATCTCCTGTAGGGCTGGTTTCGTGGTTACGAAATTGGTTAATGATTGGCGATTTTGGAACGTCTTTATTTCTCCATCAATTCTGAATGACAGCTTTGCTGGATAAAGGATCCTTGGCTGCATGTTTTTCTCTGAAAGAGCTTTAAAAATGCCCCCCCAAGCCTTTCTCTCATTCCAGGTCTCTNGGTGATGGGTAGTAAGGAGGGCACGTTATTGCATGGTGCACTGGGTGTTATACGCAACTAATGAAGCATCGAACTTTACATCGGAAACCGGGGATGTACTGTATGCTGACTAACATAATATAATAAAAAAACATTTAAAAAAAATAAATAAATAAAAGAAAAAAAAGAAATTATTTTTACAATAAATTGCACTAATTTGAGTTCCACCAAAGACGATTATTTCACTAATGAAGGCTTGGATTTTCTGTATTTATAAAGAAATAGACCTTATTAAACAACAGTAACAAAGGAATAATGGAAAGGAATTCCAGGAGCAACAGCTTATATATAATTTGAACTGATAATTATAATTACTCTTGACCAAGGGCTGGTAGTAAGAGGTGAACATCAAAACATTTTCACTTTTTGATATCCTGTCATTTAGACTGATCTTTGTCCAAGGTACTGAGGTAATAATTCATAAAATTAGAAATATTATATCTTTTTTTAATGTTGTTTTATTATATTATGTTAGTCACCATACAGTACCTCCCTGGCTGTTGATGTAAAGATCGATGATTCATTAGTTGCGTATAACACCCAGTGCACCATGCAATACGTGCCCTCCTTACTGCCCATCACCAGTCTATCCCATTCCCCCACCCAGAAATATTATATCTTATCCATATAAAACTAAGACTTCAGAGGAAAGCTCAAAGTTTCAGATAATGACTGGGATGTTTGCCGGCGTGGAGCTATGCGTCATCTTGTAGAAACAGTCCACTCTCATTTGGAGGCTGGTCAAAACTATGTCACAAAAATGCTTCGTCAAACACTAGCTAGCTTTGAAGGCAGGACTCTTGCCTGCCTTGCCCCCATTTTGTTGTCTACAGATGGGATGAAGTTAATGGTAATAACTTTGACATCACTTCATTTTGCCCCCCCCCCGTTATTCTTGTAGGGCCCTAGCTCCCTGAAATGTGTACCCTCCTAAAGGATTTATGAAGATCCCAAAGGTCTGTTGCCTGTTCAGCAATCATAGTGCTCTCTACATTTTTATTTCTTCTCTAAGTCAGCGCTGTCTCTGCTGGGCGCCTGGAGGGTCCCCCAGGCGCTTCCGCTACTTCCCCCGAGCGCCATCTTGCATACTAGGCACTGCGGTTCACCATGACAGCCGAGCAGCTGAAGCAGCAGAGATACGAAGGCCACATGGTTTCCTGGCAGGTCCTTTGCACCAGGCCCTGGGTTAACTGCTGGAGGACACAATGGTGAACCGGATAGGCAAGGATCTTTTCTCGGAGAGCACACCCACAGTCCTCATTTCTTTCTCTGCCTCTCTCTCACTATTTGCTTTACCAATTGTGAACATAATTCCTAAGAGCGCAATAACTCCCATTAAATTCTCTCACTTGTGTTGCAAACAGAAACACAATTAAGGGGTAAATGGTGTGTTTTAGATCTAGATTTAAGTTATGACAATTTATATAATTTTTACTGTATTTTTTCTAATTAATATATAAAAGCATTATATCTATTCACAGTAGAAATTTGGGGAAATCACTTCAAAACACAAAGAGAACATTAACTGGTAATTCTACCTCCCAGTGACAATTGTTATTAGTATTTGATAAACAGCCTTAAGTTCTATGCATATATTTGCATGTATTACTGATTCATAATTGTATATTTCCACCCCAGATCAGTCTGAATTTGTGGGGGTACAATCATTAAGTGGTTTCTTTTTCTTCCATTTTCAAGCATTTCAAAGACACTCGCAAATCTCTTCCTTCACTCCTTAACACATAAAAGATTCTATCCTGTGCTGACTTATATCCTGTCCCCTAGAGCTCACCTGCCTGCCACTTAAAATTGTGTAACCTCAGGAAAGTTGATTAAGTGCTGACTTACATCCTGACCCCCAGAGCTCACCTGCCTGCCACTTAAAATTGTGTAACCTCAGGAAGTTCATTAAATCACTCTGTTTCTCAGTTCCCTTAGTGTAAAATCACGATAGAAATAGTAGTTACTTTATAGGTTGTTGTGAGTTGAATGAATTAATATGGGTAAAGTAATTCAGATAGCACCTGCTGCGAAACCAGCATATCTCGTTTGAGTCATTTTAGGAATTGTTTTCCCCTCAAGCTCAGAGCTTAAGTTTTCCCTTCTCCCCAGCTCCAGTGTGAACCTGGAGTGGTGGGGAGGCTCCCATCTGCTCATCATTCCTCCCTCTTCCTCGTCAGGTCCTTCTACAGCTCTTGATCCATAGGGACAGAGAAGGGGGTGATATTTGGGGGGAAAGGACCCAAGGATCTTGCTTAGCAAGGTCAGAGGCTGCAAAATCATCTGTGGGATGTTGCAGTTTCTCTGGGTGACACCTCCTGGTGGCAGGTGCCACCCTAAAGAGCAGCTCTGTAATCATGAGCAGTCACTGCTCTTTCTCCCATCCCCAGCTCTCCCACCCTAAGGAACAAGTAATCTATTTTCTGTCTTTATAGAATTGCCTGTTCTAAGGATGTAGGGCCATACCAAACAGCTCTTTTTGCATTATTCTAAAAAGAGAGAGAGAGGAACTACAGGCCCAGTTCCAATTAATGGGAAAAAGAGCTTATGAATGGCAATTAGAGCGAGTGGCACAGAGTGCGATCTGCTTTTACACATCACTGAGTATTTTGTATTTTTACAGCACTGACAACTTTAGATCTTGCATCTTTTACTCACTAATATAGGTATTATTCACAGTCCTTCCTGAAGTTGTAACACTCTGTTGAACAGACTCAGGCAAAAATCACAAAACTCTACCAACGTAGATGAAAGTTAGCGAGGCTTGCTGAGTGTCTTCGGCTTGTGAAGGGTGCTAGTTATGGAATAAGGAAATGGGTTCATTTGGTCCCACCTAAGACTGCTCTTACCTTCTGCCATGAAAACCTGTTGGATATGGTATTTGACGTTCCTGCTGGAGGCTTCCAGAGCCTCAGCTGTGAAACGGAGGAAATAATCTCACTAAAGGAGGGGAAGAACAGGGAGGCTTTTAAGAGCTCACGTTCTAAACAAAGCAGGGCTTAGTCTACTCAGTTCATTTCCAGCTCCTTTTCCATTATTTCTCTGCTCCAATTTTAGGATATGACTCTATGGCAGGTTTAGATAAAATGTAATGTTAGGGATTCTTTTCCCATAAGGTTTTACATTTTTTTAAAAAACATGTAGAAGAGTGCAGAAAATATAAATGTACAGTTCAATGAATTATCACAAAACAAACACACTGTAATCTCCTAGGCCAAGAAGTAGAATATTAGCAGCCTCTCTGCAGTTCCATCTTTTTCCAAATCACTATCCCCGCTCTTCTCCCAAAGATAACTACTTATCTTAGCTCAATTCCCTAGAAAATAGAATAAGAGGCAAAGATGAAGTGTTAATGCCTTATTTGGCAGTTCAATCTCAAGGCAACGGAGGGAAAAGGAACAGAGGGATGGAAGGAAGGGGAGTAAATGCAAGGTAGTGCATTCCCAAGCTTGCCCTAGTTTGCCTCCATCATGACACACCCGGTTGCTCAAACACATGGAATAGTTCCATGCATTTTGTGTGATGAGGACGCCTGAGCTTCTCAGCGGATACCACAGAGGACAGCCAGGCATGAATCCGTCATCTGTGCCCCACCCAAGATGTCCTGCTTCTAGATAAAGGGACTCCAGCAGCGTCAGGCCAGCACAGATGAAACACTAATGGTGAAACAGATTGAGTTGCAACCAGAATTCCCACGCCAAGTGTTTGCCAAATATTTCCAGGCACGTGGCAAGACTCACTTCTTGTCCTCTTCATGGTGGGGTGAGGGAATGAATAAGTCTTATTCAGACCTGAGAGTTGTGAGCAGAAGTTACATCTCTCACTTCTGTTCTAAAAGATTCATTATAGGGGTCCTACCCACCAGAACTCTGTGCAATGGAGATCGTGTTTGAGATACCATCAGTGAGGGTCAGTGAGCACATTCGGAGTAGAAGCCCTACCTTCTGTGCAAGATACGTGTGCTAGATATACGCCATGAGAAAAAAAAATTAAACCGCTAATTTTATAGGCTTGTTTGTGCTGCAGCAGAAGCCAGCCTGTCCCAGCTGCTCCAACACGGAATATTGTGACGTTCCCTGAAATCCTAACTGCGGCCCATTAGGGAGCCAATGTTTGGACACTTGCCAAAGAGTGGATATGAATTAATGCTAACTCGACAAGGATAATCACAGACTATGCCATTGCAGACCCAGGGAAATAAAGAAATAAATATTTGTTGTGCCCACCACCTAACCACCATGTTCCCTCTGGCATCTGGAAAATCTAGAAAGAGAAGAAGGAGGGAAGGTAACACAGAAAGACAGACTGTAGTTTCCTCTCCCTTTCACTTTACTAGAGGCATGGATCAAATCTGAGCTGAAAAAAAAGATAAAATCAGGGTTCTTAACTGAATTATTCTATTTCAGAGAGTAATCAAAATGCCACAGATCACCTGAGGCATCTTTAAATCAATAGCAGAAAGAGATTCCAACAGAGCTTTGCTGTAGACAGTCATTTTTACTCCTAATATCTATGTTTGGTAAATGAGTCACATTAGCAAAGGCTAACATTATCCAAGGATATTCTGGAACTCAGAGCCTATAAGAGGAGTGATTTCAAACTTACTCATTGCTGAGGAGGAAGTGTTCCCCAGGCCACTTATACTATGACTTGTCCATGCCTCATTCACATTATGACTGACACAGATATACAACCATGACATTTGTGCTTTGTCTATCTTCAAATGCTACTTGGTTAAATATGATGAATAGAAATCTTTCTAAAATGCTTTTCCAAAAGTATTAATAATTATGGAATGATTTTTGCATTGTTCCTGTGGCTTTATGACGATAAAACCACCACCTTCTCCTTCCACAGAAGGATTATATTTATATTATAGTATACATAAAATATTATGCTATATATTATAATGTAATATATTAATGCATTATAGAAATACATTAGTTACATATAAAACATTTCTGAGATAATAATTCACACATCACTCCATTTAAAATGATCCATTTAAAATGTACACATCAATGAACAAATGTATTCACAATGTTGTGCAACCTTTTCCAGAATCTATTTCTGAACATTTCCACACCCTAGTAAGAAGCCCTGTACTCGTTAGCAGTCCGTACCCCTTATGCCCCAACGTTCCCATTCCCAGCCCTAAGGAGAATTTTTTAATCTGCTTTCTCTCTTTATAGAATGGCCTACTCTGGACATTTAGAAGTGGAATCATAAAATATTCTTTGGTAAGCAGCTTCTTTCACTTAGCTTAACGTTTTCAAGGTGCATCAGAATGTCTCATGAATTAGTACTACACTGATTTTTATTGCCAAATAACATTCCACTGTGTGGCTATTTCAAATTTTATGTCTTCTTTCGCCAGCTGATGGACAGTGGCGGTGTCTCCATTTGGGGCTATTCTGAATAATGCTGCTTTGAATGATACGGACAAGTTTTTGTATGGGCACATGTTTCCATTTCTCTTGGGTATATACCTAAGAGTGGGATTTCAGGTCATGCAGTAACTCCCTGTTCTCCCTTTTTAGGAACTTCCAAGCTGTTTTCCAAGCATCTGCATCATTTTACATTCTCACCAGGAGTGTGGGAAGGTTCCAATTTCAACACGGTCTTTTAATGAAGGGGGGGGGGACGGAGATGCTGCAGGTGTATTTATTAACTCCTGTAAATGAGGCAAGCTTTTTCTACTTGCAGTGAGGGAAGATACTGGAATTCTCTCAGTTCATCAAGAAAACGATGGCACCATCCTAAAGTACCTAGATTGCTATCAGGGAGCAGTTTAGATCCTAAAACAATCAGGCTCAGATGCAGGAAAAAACTAATGCTTTCACCTGTTTTCATTTGTGATTTAATTTTAACTTCTATTCAGCAGCTTTGGTTAAATAAGAACATGAGAACTATTTTTATGTGGATAACAATTATCATCTGAGTTTGCATAATGGTAAAAATGTCAAGCTACTCATCAGAAGATGTGGTTTCCCCTTGAAGTTAAAAATGGGAAAAAGAATATTTCAGTCTTCATGCATAAAGTATCACTATCTGTAGTATCCAATTCCTAGTGGGTCCTGTGGCAGTTTGCAAAGGAGCTCAATCAAGTGTCAGTAATGATTTTTACATCCTTTAAAAGGGGGAATCAAATATAGCATCCTAAGTGCCAAGACATTAGAAATCAATATAAAAGATATCTGGGTATTGTATAAATGGTTATGAAAATTACAAGTGCATTTATCAAAAAAGATTACCTGTTCACGAGTCCTAATGAGAGATCCCATTTGGTGAGCATTTGGCTAATAACTCAGCAGCTGTGGAGCATTATAACTTAATCTAATTATTTCCAAAGAGATGTGATCTATGTGCTACAAACAAAAACACACGCAGAGAGCAGAAATAGGTCTCTATGTTTCTAACTATTCCAAATGAACCACAGAATGCAGAAAAACAATATTTACCTATGCACCACCTGTATTCCCAGTGTCATGTTAAGTCCACATCATCAGTGACAAAGCATCCTGGAGAACAGAAGCAATTATACAGATAATTAAAGGAAAGCAATCACTCATGCCCCCCCCCACTTTTCCTCTTTATTCCCCCAATTAGCAGAGAATTAACATGAAGTATTTTTTCTTTTAAAAAGTGAACTATATGAGTTATTGTTTTAATATCCTGCTTGATTTTTCTAGAAAGTCCTATCAAGTGAGAATTCAATTTTGAGGATTTATTTACTACCCAAAATGGTTAATTTAAGGATTGATGAAACGCCATCCTGTCAGACGTAGAAAATGATATCAAGAGTCTCTCCCTTCATGGGACTCATCTGAGCTGGGAGATATGACCCTGCTAACAACTGAATGCTTGTTTATTGATTATGCCCTCGATCAAAAATAAAAGATATGAAAACCAGTTGGGGGAAACTGGAACAATTTGAAGATGGATTGTATAGGAGATGATATGACGGCAGTATCTTTCAATATTCTTGAATAAAGTCATGATATTGTGATTATCTCTCTGGAGAGGTGTGCTGAACTATCACCAGCGTAAAGTGTCAGGATACCTACAACTTATTTTCAAATGGTTCAGCCAAAAGCAGTCTGAATATAAAGCAAATGCAATAAAATAATGATGATGGGGAAATCTAGGTGGAGAAAAATAGGTGTTGCTTCTTTCCATACTTTGCAGGTCTATAATTTTTCAAAATAAATATAATTTGGGGAAGAGATAGAAGGAAGACACACTTGCTGCCTGAAAAAATCTAAATCTTATAATTCCTGACTTAAATGCTACTGCGTGAGTGTTTGTGTGTTATCTTATTATCTGCCCCGCTGTGAACTGTCCCTCTCTGAGTTACTGTAACACTTTCTGGCGATCCACGGAATTAGCAATTAGTCATGTTCTGTTCTCAATAAACATCTGTTAATTCAATTGATTGATGTAGGTTTGAAGCTCCAGCAATCAGTCTCTAACAGATTTTGTAAGAGCTGATAATAACAACAATATGACAATGACAGCTGCTACTTATCACATGTTCATTGTACGCCTGGCATAGGGCTAAATATTTCACATGAAGCACATCACATTATCTCACTTCGTTTTGATGCAGAATCCTGGATTGCCTGACAATGCAGGCAACAAAACCCTGATTTACTGTAGTCAAGCGGTTCTCAGCATGCCCCGATATTAAAAAAGAATGAAAACCAGGATGTTTTCTTTCCTGTGGTCTCACCCAACCGGGAGATGTTTAATGGAGTTTGTACAGCTTTAAAACTCAAGGAAGAAGCCATTGCCAGAGCAAAATTACTGAGAAACAATTTGCAGAGGCCAAGGTCAGGGCTCTCTTTGTGGATGGTGATGTCACTTTCCGCGCCAGCAGAGGTGGAAGAGCCCTGAGGCAGGCAACACGGGGATCCATCAGGGTGCTGGGCCGGCAGCTTTGTAGGTCCTGAATTTGCCCAGGAACCCGCTGATGCTTTTTCAAAATGTCCCTGTCGACGGGTAAGATTAATTACCAGAAAGAAGCCCCGGGTCTGTTTCCAAGATGGAAGGTTGTCTTTTCCATCTACATAGAGCTGCTTAAACGATATCCCATGGCTTTTGTATTAGGTGTCCTTGACTCATGACATTGAGTGAAGAATCCTTTAGGGGCCACTTGGTGCATAAAACTGTGGGAAGTCTGTGGAGACCATTACACATGCAGCCACTGGCAAGACAATTTGTCACAGCAGCACTGAGGCTAACCTAAGGTGGGACACGGTTGTTAAGAAAATCATTGGAATGAATGCTACAGAGATGGGAAGTCACTGGCACATTAAAAAAAAAAAAAGGATAAATGCTCAGTATCTTTTATGTATGATGTTATCTTTGGGTAATTAAATAAGAGTAACAGTAATTAAAACAAGTGATAATTTTCTATCAGTAAATTATAATGATGTATTGTTGAATGATCTAACTCCTGGAAGGGACAATGTGTTTATTCGTATTTCTGAATGATTATTTGGTGAAGTTTATGTAAATGACTATGCATAAAAAAAGACTAAAAGGTATTTTCATGGAGAACTTTTTTGTTTTATAAAATTCATGTGGTAACCCAGATGGCCCTTAATTTAAAAGAAAAAAAATGGAATCAAATACATTGGGCCACTTTGGCCTTTGGCCCTGTGTTTTCCTCCCACGATGACATCTGTCTACATAGGACAAACTAAATTGGGTAAAGCAAACAGAATATGTGGGCATCCTCGTCTTTAGTTAGTCCAACAGTAGATTTATGAGTGGGGAGCCAGAATGTTGGCAATTCACCTGGCTGGAAACTGCTCTGGGGTTTAGCTTTGCTCAGCTAACATCATCTTTCATTCCATGTGCCCCATTGGCCTTTTTTAGCGTCTCAAACTTGGCCAAGTTATTTCTCACGCTACCACCTCTGCTGGCAACTCCTTCTGCCTCGAATGATTCTGACTCCAGTCTTCAGTCTTCACATGGGTCCTTCTCATCCTTTGGATCTTGGCTTCAATATCGCCTTCTCAGGGAGGTCTTTCCTAAACCTTCATCCATCTAAAATCCTCCGCAGGTGGGGCGCCTGGGTGGCTCAGTCAGTTAAGTATCTGCCTTCGACTCAGGTCATGACCTTGGGGTCCTGGGATAGAGCCCGCATTGGGCTCTCTGCTCAGCAGGGAGTCTGCTTCTCCTTCTCCCTCTATGCTCTCTCTCTTCGCTCTCTTTCAAATAAATAAATAAAAATCTTTAAAAATAAAATAAAATCCTCCTCAGCCATGCATGCCTTTTATTTTCTATCCTCGAATGCTCTTTGTTTCCTTCATAGCACTTACCACAAGTTAAAAATACATTTTGTGTTTCACTTATTTGTCGATCCCCTGTCTTTTCCACTGTTCCGTATGGCCCGTGAATGCGGGACCCGTGCCTTCTTTGTTTACCGTTGTATCTTTAGCATACAGCAGAGAATGTGGCAGCTGGTGAGTAGTCAATGGTTTCTGGCTAAATATATGAATGGATGGATTCCTAGACATTCATCTCTAACTTGGACTGAATGAGGGAGGACTAAATCATGTAGACTTGGTCAAATTCCTCTTTGACCAGTATATGAGGGTTGGCTAGGCTACAGTACAAGATAGATACAAACCTATTTTGGCTTAACACAAGTCTATTTCTCAGTAATAAAACAGCAGGAGATGGTTGGTTCTAAGTGAACGGACGTGGGTGCAGAAGGACTGAGCAGGCCGACAGCAGATCTGCGGTCACAGAGCTTCCAAGCTCACAGTGGGGGTGGACAGCCCAATCAGCCAGAAGGGAAAAGAGCACCAGGGAGTGCACATGGAGGCTTTCAGGGGCTCAGCCTGTCAATGGTACACATTATTTCCGCCGGCTAAGACACAGTCACGTGTCTACCTCAGCTGCAAAGAATGCTGGGAAATACAATCTCATTGTTTCTTCTTGAAGACTTTGGATCTGTGTAAGGAAAACGTTTTCTTCTTTTTTTCATGCATCCAACAACTGCCTTTTAGAAGTCTGTGTTTACAAACATGAACTGACCCCTTACAGACTAGCAGGAAATTATATATGTAAATAACTAACAGCCATACACTAGGAGCCATTCTGTAATAGTTATCTATGAGTGCCATGTAAGAGCACAAGAGGAATAAGGGAACTTCAAAGGGGTGTTGAAATTTGAAACATGAACATAGTTTTCCAGGTGGACTAGGATTTAATGATGAGAACAATGTTAAATGCACAGTATAGACTTTCAAACTGCAATGTTATTGGAGTGAATTTTCTCATTACATTTCAAATAAATATAATCAGTACAAAGTAAACATTAGAACTTTGGCTATTTACCACAATAAAGATATTTCTCCATGAATATATTTAATATGCTATGTTGTCCATTACAGAGTATGAAATCTAAAAGGCATTAAACAGTGTTGTGGAAAAATGGAATCCCCTGGGCAAGGCCAAAACCTACTAAAATTTTAATAGTAAAAATTCAAATTATTATATTTGATAAAAATCAGATTTTTGCTTTTATCCCAGAAGTTCGTTCTGTTAAGAGTAATATTTGGGGGCACCTGGGTGGCACAGCGGTTAAGCGTCTGCCTTTGGCTCAGGGAGTGATCCCGGCGTTATGGGATCGAGCCCCACGTCAGGCTCCTCTGCTATGAGCCTGCTTCTTCCTCTCCTACTCCCCCTGCTTGTGTTCCCTCTCTCACTGGCTGTCTCTATCTCTGTCAAATAAACAAATAAAATCTTTAAAAAAAAAAAGTAATATTTGGCTTTGGCTTCAACATTAGCTAAATGTGAATTTTAACACATGATCAGCAATTACTCACATAACATATCCTTTTTATATAAATGATTTACTACTATAATACATTCAAAAAACAGCTTAATGGTAATATAGATCTATCCCATTCTTTGTGACATTGGGTTTCATGATATTGACATCGTCTAGTTTATTTACCCTCCTAGTAATGGAAATCTAAGTTGTCTCTAGGTTTTTATTTTTTCCAAATAATGCTTAATAAACATGGTTTTCACTTATCTTTGTGTACTTTTGCCAGTGTATGAGTGACATAATGTCCTAGAGATGGAATTCCTTTTTCTCTGTGTGCACTTTAAACTGTATTGATAGAAAATGCCAACAACAATACAAAAAATAGATTGAGGAACCTTAGCTCATAGTAGTTTTTGTTTTTTAAAAAAAATGTATTAATACCTGCATCAGGGCTAAAAATATTAAAAAGTTTAGAGGAACTAGCTAAAGAAAAAATGTGTGTGTGTATCTTTTTAAATTCAATCACATTTAAAATAATTTTAATTGTTAATGAAGGCAAATCAGTCAACATTAATATCTTTAATATCCTTTCCCTCTGTCATTTTATTTGTTACTGTCTTACGAAGACACATGGAAAAAGCAGAACAAAACAAAATGCCTCACTAAGGCCTGGTATCCAGTGACTCTTATGCATTCTTTCTAACTGGCATCCACCAGATGTCTCCCCTCTTCCACTAAGGTGTGCTCTGCAGGAAGCTATTGCTTTTGGAAGCAAGTATTAGTAGAGTAAAACTGAAAATATTTCTTCATAGGATTTGCTTTTTTTTTTTAAGGGTACAACTCATCTCTTTAAAAATAAACATGAAAATACTTCTAGTATTTTAGTATTCTAAAGAACTAGTACCTAACATGAGTCAAAATGGCTTGAGACTAACAGCACTTGCTCCATTTGGAGGGGGGGTGGGAAGACAGGACTGTATCCATAATGGAAAAATACTTCCCCCCCCCCCAAGGAAAGCATCATTATATATGGGGGAGTATGTACCTTAATAACATAAAACTGATTTACTTAAGAGAATCTACCAACTAAACTAAATTGTTCTGGTGTATTAAGGATACATACCCCCGATCATTGAAATGCCTTTAATCCTACTTAGATTTTTATGACAGCCCTTTTTAATACTTTCAAAGTTTCTCAAAAGTGAGCTTTTCCCAGTATAGCTAAATTATACAAATATTAAATGTTCATTCATAATAAAATCCTAACAAACTGAATTCAACAATACATTTAAAAAAAATCATTCATCACGATCAAGTGGGATTTCTTCCATGGATGCAACGATGGTTCAGTATTTGCAAATCAATCAATGTGATACATCACATCAATAAGAGAAAGGATGAGAACCATACGATCATTTCAATAGATGCAGAAAAAGCATTTGACAAAGTACAACATCCATTCATGATTAAAAAAAAAAAACAACAACAAAACCTCAACAAAATAGGTTTAGAAGTAACATACTCTAACATAATAAAGGCCATATATGAAAAACCCACAGCTAACATCATCCTCAATGGGAAAAAATCGAGAGCTTTCGCCCTGAGGTCAAGAACAAGACAAGAATGTCCTCTCTAACCACTGTTATTCAACACATTGGAAGTCCTAGCCACAGAAATAAAAAAAGAAAGAAAGAAAGAAAGAAAGAAAGAAAGAAAGAAAGAAAGAAAGAAAGAAAGAAAGAAAAGGGATCCAACCAAATGGGAAAGGAAGAAGTACAACTTTCACTATCAAAAAACTGCTAGAACTGATAAATTCAGTAAAGTCGCAGGATACAAAAATCAATGTACAGAAATCTGTTGCATGTCTATACACCAAGAATGAAGCAGCAGCAGGGGCAATTAAGAAAACAATTCTATGTACGATGGCACCAAAAATAATAAGATATCTAGGAATAAATCTAACCAAAGAGGTAAAAGACCTGTACTCTGAAAACTATAAAACACTGATGAAGGAAATTGAAGATGACGCAGAGAAATGGTACTCCAATTTTTCAAAGTATTATTTCCTTTCATCTTCGTGGCAACTCTGCAAGCTTATTTGAAACTTAGATGCAGGTTAAGAAACTTGCCTGCCACATACATTCAAGCAAACCTGCCATGAGACGAGAACGCAGAGCTCAGACCTTCCCCCCACATTTGGCCATCTTTTCCAGGTGTACCAAATCTACCTTTTAGTATTTCCAAGTTCCTAAACTTCTAACCCTTCAAAAATAAAGGTAACTGAACATTATCCTATAAAATCCATCAAAATAAATCCTAATGGAATAAAGATTATAGTAAAAAAAAATCCATATTAAAAAAGAAACTGCATTTGAATATTCATATAATCTTTAGCATTGGAGAAAGAAACTTTAGAGGCATAGCGCTAACAGAAAAATAAAGATAGGATGATCTTCAGATAAGAACAATTTTATACTTGGGAATTTAAATCACCATAACTAAATCAAAATACAAAATTACAATGTGAGGAGATATTTGCAACATATATGGCAAAGAATTTACCTTTTTAATGTGTAAAAATCACTTATAAATCAATAAGGTAAAGATCCCATTAAAATGGGCAGAAGACATGAATAGGCCAGTTCCATTAAAAATACATGTAATGAGAAAACACAAAATAGCACAAACTGAAAGATGTCCAATCTCACTAGTAATGAAATTAATTGATGTTTAACTGACCTATCAGTTTGGTCAAGATTGAAAACAATACCCTTCCATTTGGCAATGGTGTGAAGAAACTACACTCTCATACTTCTGGTGGGAAAGAATTTGTAAACCTTTCCTGAAGAACAATTAGGTAAAATGTTTTAAGAGTCTTAAAAAAATGTATATACACTTTGGTTCAGAAATTGTAGATACAGAGATTCATCTTACTCTAAAAATTACTCATGTGTTTAAAGATGTTTATTGCAGCACATATATTTTTAAATATCATAAAAATAGAAATCAATCTAAATAACCAGCTTTAGGGAACTGGTTAAACTATAATGAATTCATACAGTAAAATACTTTAAAGCCATTTAAAAATATTATGTTGCAGGACAATACTGTTTTTTTACCTGGGTAGAGTTTAGGATACATGGCTAATTGGGTAAAAAGAATCATTCTCAATAAGGGAGGTACTTTATTATATATTTTGGAGGGAAATCATGATACCTCTACACACACGCAAAAAGTCTAAAGAACTATACACCCAAACTGTTTCTAGTGCATTCCACTGTATAGTGATAATGCGAATACAGCGTTTACCTCTTCCTATTCTCCAAATAGTCTGTTTTGAGCAAATTTCATATTTCTAATTTTAAAAATACTATTAAAATATAGAAGTACTACACATAACATACACTTGAACTGATTTATGTTAAAGTCAACTAACTTCAGCCTGAGGCTGATCAGGACTGCTTCCAAGCTTACAGAAGTATTTAGATGAGTTAAGATTTCCTCTTCTTTCCAATGGGGCAGAATAGTATCTCCGGGGGAAGGACTCTGCTCTCTCTTTACTTTCTTTATCCCGTTTAGAGAAGTGTCTTTCACAGGGTAATGAGTATGGCTTGTGTTTCTACAAATAGAGGGCTGGGCTGGAATGTCTAATAATCCCACTTGTCAGCGGCTCTTAGAGAGCAGTTCTTTTGATCTTCACATCAAAATGTCTCCATGAAAGGCTGAGGTAGGGTTACTAATGAGCCAGCACATTCAAGTTGGAAGCTACTGCTTTCCATGGCTAGGTTTTCATCTCATCACCTCTGTGGTAATTCAGGACTATTAAATAAATCAATTGAGACATGAAGGTATTACACAATTTAGTAAGAGCTGTTTTCTGTTTCCCAGGACCCCTGAGGGTCTCTGGTAGCTTGAGGGGTGGAGGACAGCTGGGGCCGGCAGGAGATGGAGAGTCCTGACGGGAGGCTTAGTCCCCTGGGAACTGCTGAGATACCTCCAAGGGAAGCACCACAAGGCAGAAGCCAGCTTGGAGGTCCTCTGTCTTTCAGACTCCATCTCAGAACCAGAATGGCTGCCTCTTGCCTTCCCTGGTTTCTTCCAGCAGATACGGCACAGTCTTCACTGGTTGATTTCAAGCTGTCATAAGTTTCAGTGATTTCGGGCGCCAAGCTCTTAATTGTAGTAAAGTGGTTAATGTTGGAAGACCTCATAAAGCAGCCACTTAACTTTTTTTGTCAGTTCTATTCAGAGTGGGGAAAGAAAAGAATGACCATGACCTCATGCCCAGACCAAAATCAGAGAGTGCAAATTGAGATTTTTTCAGACGCAGATATGCATGTTCTTTTTTTGCCAACAGGCTGTGTAAAGTTCTATTGTGGTAACAGTCTTTAAGAAACAAATTATACTTTGAGAAGAAGCCAATGATCATGGATAATATAAAGCTGGGGAGAAAAAGAAGAAAGGAAAAAAATGAAGTTGCAGCCTCCTCCTAACTAGAGCTCACTCTCAACAGGGAAGAAAGTCAAGTCCAGGAAAAGCCAGTAAGTACTCCAAATTCTCTAGCTTTTGGTTTTGTTGTTAAAGGTTTCTTATTTCTCAGAAAATCTAAACAAATTTATAGCAACTTGGCCAAATCTTTTTAGTGACACCCTTGATGAATGTTTAGCAACCACATTTCATTACCAAATTTGGAATTTCTGCCGGCCACTTTGGTTAGCATTGGTTTCTATGTTTAGGAAGGCTCTGGCACTCTTTACAATTCTGTGATTTGGTTACCTGTGCTGCTCAGCAGGATTATTTTTTCTTCAGGTGCTTTTTCACAAACAGATGTTATTACTAAACCAAAGACTCTTTGGGAGAGACTCCTGGATTTTGGATGAATTACTAGCTCTGAAGTGACTGGAGCAGTGTGACAGGTGTTCACAGAGACAGGAAGCCGGTGCATCTGAAGAGGGCATTTCACTTTAATACGATCTTCAAAGCTTTCAACTGTCAACTTAGTTCTGACGATGTTTTACATTTTCCCAACATTCTGTCCCCAAAATTGATCAATAGTTTCCATCTTCTTTCTTTGGATGATCGTATCTCATCCAAAGAGAGAAGCTGTTCATAGCACACAGATGGTTCCAGCACTACTCTTAAAACTTCCAAGCCAAGCTAAAAACTATTTGTTTAGTGACATTCATTTCAAATTTCAGTTCAGTGTTGTGCTCACGGTGAACACTCGGGAAATGTTTCCCATCATCTGTTTAAAACGACACAACCACAAGATTCATAAAAACAGCCTATCCCTCCATATTGTCTTCTCAAAAAAGCTTTCTTTCATCAGACTTCCTACCACCTTCCTTTTTAACTAGGAAGAGTTGCAAAGGAGAAACTTTATCAGTGATTTAGATTTTATTTTTGTTGGTATCACCGACAGATTGTGGTCATTATAGTACCTGTGTTGGGTAACTTCTGAAAGTTTGGGATTGACACCATAGCGATGGCACAGGTTCCATTACTTTTATTTGTACTGGAAATCCAAGAAATTAATTTAACTCATTTAATTGCAGTATCCACTTTACTGTTGTGGCCTGAAGCCAAATCTGTAATATCTCCAAGGTACGCCTGTATTCTACCAAAGAATATTAGTCTATTTAATCTTACAAAATCTATAGATTACACACAACAATTATTTCCAACTTACAGATGAGGAAACCAAGATTTGGATAAGTTAAGGGCCTTCGTGAGGTCACAATTTACACTTGGGATTAAAACCCAAGACTCTCTCCTCAAAAAGCCCCTATTGCTAACCACAGTGATGCAGAGTCTCATTCTTCTAGAATAATAACACCATCCTTCACCTAACATTGAAAAAGCAAGTCGTTCTTCTTCTCTAAAAGGAGAAATAACAACACCAGTCTTCATTGTTATGATCTTCCATAGCTGCAAAGTACTTTCAGGCTCATGATGTCAGACTATCTTAAAAACAATTTTAGAAATATGTCTGAATATCCCCATTTCATAGATGAAGAAGCTGATTTCCAATAACTTGAAAAGATTCTCTCAAGGGTACACAAATGGGTAAATGGCAGAAGCACGCTCTCCATCCAGTCTCAGTGGTTCCATGTGTGGGTTCCTCCACCTGCGGATGCTATTCTAGGCAGAAAATGGTGACGGGCCATGTTTTCTGTGAAATGCTGCCATTTTCTCGAAAGCAGTTCTGGTGTGATAGCAACACTTTCCCAGAGGAAAGAGAGACCTGCAAAGTATTTGAATTTGCCTTCCTACCCTGAGTCAACTCCAGGACCGGACTAATTTAGCCCATTTGTCAAGAGCAATTGGTTTCGATGTATATACGTTACTAAGATATCCTTGAGGAAAGAGACCATGAGACTCTGAAGTACCATATAAACTAAAATATACAAAAACGTATTTCATTCACTGAAACGGTTTTTAAATATTTAAGTCTTAATTTTCTGTACTACAGTGGTCCTCCCTGGTTCCCAATAATAAAAAAAAATTACTAAATTTAGTTTAAGACTACTTTTCACTTTGAGAAGATGTGTGTGGTGTAATTCTCCTAATCTGGCTTAGCCAGCTAATAGTGCATTCACTCTGTTCCTCCTGCAGGAGGAAATGTGAATCAATCCTTTCATCTCCCACTCAAGCTTCACCTCCAATCATTGCAGCATCTTTCCACGCGCACTTTTTAATCCACAACCCCTAACCTTTAATCAGCTTTGTGGTACCCACATGAAAATACCGTCTGAGAAGCTTCAACTCTCTCGTGATATTTTTCATAGTTGAATGTCAATATTAGCTGTAACTTTCTGAATACTTATAAATTATTAAAGGAAGAGACTTGGCCCCAAATATGCTAGGTAGCCAGGGAAGAGCAACCTTGACTTAAGAATTCACCGTCATCCTCAGATAACGTTTACTGAACATTTGCCAGGGGCCAGGCTAAGTGATTTATATATATTAATCTATCCACTCTTCACAATAGCTATATGAAGTGGGGTTTTAAATTTCCACTTCTTAGATGAGAAAACTAGGGCACAGAAAGGTCAGGTAATTTGGCAAAGTTCACCTAGAAAGTGAGAGAACTAGGTTTCAAGTCCTGGCTACGTGGTCTTAGAGTCTGTACTTCACTCTACATACTAGATTGAGAGGCAAACATTAGACCCTTCAAGACCTAAAAAAGAAAACCTGTTTCTCAGAGAAAAGGAAAAGTAAAATTGGAAATGGAGACAATATAAAAGGAACAGAATTTTCTTTCTGCCAACTGAAAATAAAATACATTAAAATGAGGTAGCTATTAATCAAAGGTGAGTTGAACACAATCCATGCAGGAGAAGTGTCAGAATATAAGCCAGAAGATGTAAAGTGCAAAAGGTTGTAGGATAGCGCAGAGCCCAAGATCTGAGTTCATGTACACTCAGCTTTACCACCAATGCGCTGTCAGGCAAGGTCACGGGGTTAGCGTCCTTGACCCTGTGCCTGTGCAGAGCCAGCGCTTTGAGCTTTATTCCAGCTTCAGGTCCTACATTCAGAAGTGCCATTTGGGCTGGATAATCTCCACAATCTCTTCTTGCTTGACACTTCTGGGAGGCGGCCCATGCCTTAATGCATCAAGGGCTTGCTTTGTAGTTTCTCTAAGCCGGGCACAGGGCTGGGTTTTACGGGGATACACAAAAGCACAAGGCATGATCCCAGTCCTCCCGGGAGGGGCGTTGGTGCTCACTAGTGACAGGGGAAGCTCCTGCAGACCTGAATCCTCAGCCGGTTTGGCTGGCACCTGCCTCCAGCTCCCTCGACGGCACATCTGACTCACGATTACTAGACACTGTTAGAATTTGCTACTGTCAGAATGTTTATGGAAGAGTTTTAAAGAGTACTGGGGGCTCATAAAAGGATTAGGAATTTGGGATAAAATGCTTACTTCTTTCTCTAAAATATTTTGGAATTGTGAAGCCAGAGACTCTGAGCTGTCCCACAGTATCTATTCTCTTTGTTTTCCTGATAAATAGAACCATTAATTTTAACTGGTCAAACAGCCGGAATAATAAGACATTCCCCGGCCTTCCTTACAGGTAGGTGCGGCTGTATGACTAAACTTGGTAATGGGATATAATATAATTGTTGCATGCAACTTCTGAGAAATATTCTTGGAAGTATCAGTCCTTTCATGCCTCTTCCTTTCTGCTGGTTGGAATAGAGACACAATGACTGGGGCTTAAGCAGTCATTTTGAACCATGAAATAGAAGCCAGGTGCTGATTACATGCAGCAATGAGATAAAGGAGTCTAGGTCTCTGAGGACCATGAAATTACTTTTTCCAACTCTGTACCAGCTATCTTCAGTATTTTGTCTGTGAACAAGAAACTTTCTATGTTTCTATGGTTTCTAGGATTTTAGCATTTTTAGGTCCCACACACAAATCATATCATACAGTATTTCGCTCTCTCTGGCTTTTTCACTTAGCATAATGCCCTCAGCTTTCATTCATGTTGTCACAAATGTTAAGATTTCCTTTTTCTGTTGGCTGAATTTTTTTTCACATCTTCTTTATCCATTCATCTGTTGACACTCATGTTGTTTCCATATCTTGACTATTGTGAATAATGCTGCAATGAACATGGGAGTACAGATATCTCTTCCAGATCCTGTTTTCATTTGCTTCGAAAGTATAACCAGAAGTGCAATTGCTAGATCACGATAGTTCTATTTTCAATTTCTTGAGGAACCTCCATACTGTTTTCCATAGTAGCTGCACCAATTTACATCCCAAACAGTGCGTGTGTTCCCTTTTTGCACATCTTTGCCAACACTTGTCCTCTCGTCTTCTTGATGACAGCCATTCTAACAGGTGTGAGCTGATAGCTCATTGTGGTTTTCATCTGCCTATTCCTGGTTAGGGATTTTGAGCACCTTTCATGTAGCTTCTGGCCAATTTTATATCTTCTTTGGGAAAAACATTTATTCTATTCTTCTACCCATTTTTTTAATTGGATTGTTTTTTCCTATCAGGTTGTGAGTTCTTTATAGATTTTGGATATTAACCCTTTATCAGATTATATTATTTGCAAAGATTTTCTCCCATTCTACTGGTTGCATTTTGCTGATGGTTTTCCTTTGCTGTGCAGAAGCTTTTTAGTTTGATCATGGGATTTTATTCTTTTAATATGTGATTCAATTTGGTTTGCTAATATTTTGTTGAGACTTTTTGCACCTATACTCATTAGGGATATAAGGCCTATAGTTCTGTTTTCTTGAAGTGTCTTTATCTGGCTTCGGTATAAGGGTAATGCTAGACTTCTAAAAGGAGTTGGGCATATTCCCTCCTCATCAATTTTTTGGAACACTTTAAAAAGGGTTGGCATTAATTCTTCTTTAAATGTTTGGTAGAATTCACCAGTGAAACTATCTGGTCCTGAGCTTTTCTAAAAGATTAGAAAGTTTTTGATTACGGATTCACTCACCTCATTCATATTGATCTGTTTGATTTTCTGTTTATTCATGACTCAGTCTTGGCAGATTGTAGGTTTCTAGGAAGTTTTGCATTTCTTCTAGGTTATCCAACTTGTTGGCATAGAATTGTTCACAGTAACCTCTCCTGATCTTTCTAGATCTGTGCTTTCAGTTGTAATGTCTCCATTTCCATTTCTAATGTTATTTGACTCTTTTTTCTAAAAAGGTTTGTCAATTTTATTTCATTTTTTTCAAATAACCAGCTCTAAGTTTCATTCATCTTTTCTATTATTTTATTGGTCTCTTTTTTTGAAGTAGGTTTACTGAGGTATAATTGACATGCAACAAATTGCACGTATTTGAATCATACAATTTCATAAGTTTTAACCCATGAAAACATCACCACAGTCAAGATAATGAATATAGCCATCACCCTCAAAGTTTTCCTTATACCCCTTTGTAATTTCTTTGCCCCATATGTCCCCACTCCAATTCTTGTCCTTAGGCAATGAATGGTCTGTTTTCTATCACTATCAGTTAAATTTTCCAGAATTTCCTATTAATGGAATCATATAGTATGTACTCTTTCAATTGCCTACTTTCAGCATAATTACTTTGAGATTTATCATGTGGTATGTATCAAAGGTTGATTCATTTTCATTGTTGGGGGACATTTCTGCTCTGATTTTTGTTATTTACTTCCTTCTGTTAACCTTTGGCTTAGTTTGTTCTTTTTGTATTTCCTTGAGGTATAAAGTTAGGTTGTTTGAGATCTTTGTTTTCTAACTGTGAGTTTATTGCTATAAATTTTCCCTCTTAGAAAGTCTGCAGAATCCCGTAGGTTTTTGTATGTTGTGTTTCTATTTTAAGATCCTTTTTTTATTTCCTTTTTGATTTCTTCTTTGACCCATTGTTTGCTCAGAAGTGTGCTGTTTCGTTTCCCCATACGCGTAAATTTTCCAGATTTCCTCCAGTTATTGATTTCTAGTTTCATATCATTGTGGTAAGAAAAGACACTTTTTAATACCCCCAGGGCCTGTATTTGTTTTTCCCACCATTTTCGCCTTTAAGAAAGCCTCTTGTTGGTTAGCACCTCAATCCCATTGGCTTCCCTTCTTAACCAAGACATATAAAGGTTTTAATATCTGTGCTAGCTGGGGACTAAAAGACCTCCAGTAACCCAATAAACCAACAAAAGCTTGTAATTCTTTTCCCGTTGTAGGGATTGAGAAGGCTTGTATTTTATCAGTAATGCCTCTGACATTACTTCTGTACTTTGTCTTGCCCAGGCGATTGGTTACTGATTGACCCTGCCCTTGGATCAATGGGCAATTACCTTCCATCCTGCTGACTTTAAGTATGGTTGTAATGATGTGACTGCTTGAAACAGGGAGGGTAAGTCATCACAAGTTAACATAACATCTATATAATGATAAAGCACCATCTGCTGTAAAAACATCCATTTTTCCAAATCTCTGGCTACCATCCTATGACAAACTGTGGGACTGTGGAGATACCCTTGGGAAAATGTCTGGAAGGTTCATGGCCTCCCACTCCACATGAAAGCATATTGGTTTTGGGATTCAAGTTCTAACAGAATGCTATAAAGGACATTAGATAGGTCCAGTACATATGAAGTATCTTAATAGATGTTGTGATTTTTTTCTAACAAAAAGGCTGTATCAGTCACCATAGCACGCCAGGTCCCATTAGATTTCTTTATAGGCCCAACCAGACTGTTGAATGGGCTTTGAGCAGACCTACCCCAACCTGTTCTAACTCTCTAATGGTGGCAGTAATCTCATTATGCAGTTCAAGTATCTTGTATTGTTTTATGTTAATTACTTTCCAGGGAATGATAGCTATATAGGTTCCCATTTTGCATGATTCATGATGATGGCTTTCACTGTTCAGGTATACAACCTGAATTCATCTGTCCTTGTAGTTAGATCCAGATCCTATAAACCTCTCCACCCAAAATATACTCAGGAATGAGGGAAATATGCACTAGAAAACAGCAGGGAGGAAACCTGCCCATCTGTAGGTAAAGACTAATTTGTCTGACCTTGATAACCTCTCCCCCATAACTATTAACAGCTTCATTTTCTCCCCAAAATTTTGAGGGTTTTCCATAGATAAGTGTGTATCCAACTCCAGCATCTATCAGAGCCAGTACAGTCTGCTTGCCCATGGGAGACCAATAAATGGTCAATTCAACATGGGTCCCCCCCACACACACACTAGAGGGCAACGTTGGCCTAACCCCTAGTCTCTTGGGGTAAGGGGTAAACATCCCGGAAATTCCTCCATTAGTGAAGAGGCACTTGGCAATGCACCTGGCTTTTCTGAGCCTTCCTTCAGGCGAGTGAACTGCTTTGCCAGATGTAGGGCTTTCCATAGGTTTAGCAAGACCAAGTTGCGTTGTCTATATTCTCTCTGGGTCCCAATAATACTAGATCTTGCCATAATTGTTGACGAGAGACTTTGATGGGCCCCCTTTCTGCCATTTTATTGTTGGCAGGATCCTTTGTTTCTCCCTATTTTTTAACCTTTCTGTTTCCCTCATGATGGATTCTTTCAATTTCACATAAGTCAGCCACATGGCAGCTACTGTAGCAATGGGCCGATTATCCATAGGGGCAAGGACAGATTCTAAAATCCCTTCCCATACCCCAGGCTGACCGTAAGATACGGTCTTTCCTACAGAGGAAAATAATTCTTCACCTGGGCCTCCAAAATGCTGGGCATAAAGGGCATGTTTTACTCCCAGTTCACACAGCATTTCTTGTAGTTCTCCCACAAAGGTCCAGTGTAACAGGTGGGGGAACATCCCATTCATTAGGCCAGGTGAGATTAATGGTAGCAGTTATCCAATCAATCAAATTCGCTAAGCACCTCGATTCTCACCCATGCCTGCAGCATCTAATCCTTGTCACAAGGCAGGTTGAGCAGTGACCGAGGCCATTTTTGACATCTCAAATCCATTTAACATAATATCATTTCCCTAGGAGCCCACAGTTGTAACACCCAAGCAGCTACCCTCTTGCCCTTTTGCTTAAAGCTGCTGGCTAGCCCCACTAACTCAGGAGCGGAATATTCCCTCATAGTCGTTTTCTCACTAGTGGGAACGTCTCCATTATCTCCAGGCTCACAAGTGGCCTGGGTCTTTGAATCAAAGGGTACACCCCATACATCATTTTCCTCCTCTATGATAATGTTATCCTATGAGTCATTATCCCAGGGATCGTGTGCTTTGGGTCTCAATTCTCTTGAGCTAGAACACTTATTTCAGTGTGTGAAAGTCTGTGCCCACACATCTTTGCCATCTTACACACCATAATTCCCAACCGTTCCTCTCGCTGTTGTATTCTTTTGGACATAATGTCCACGTTAGAAACACATGGGCTCCTATATCCTTTTCTAAAGCCATGCTTCTAAAGACAACCTTCCCTGGTTTTTTCCAATTCTCCTTACTAGTAACTACATTTCCGTGGTGGCTCATACGCACAGATCAACAGCCAAGCTACCACCACAATAGCTTGGTCAGTTTCCTTCTCCATTTCCTTTCCCTGCTGTTTCGGATGCGCTATCTAACAATCCCGTGGGCTTTTTTTTTTTTTTTTTGGCTGGGCGGGGGGGGGGCATCTCTGTATTCATGCACTGGTCTGAAACGCTCCAAGAACTTGACAAGTCCCTCCACATGGAGGTTGCTGGCCAAGCTGGGATTTCTCCCACAAATAAAGGGCTTTCCCCTTCGCCCATGCTTGTTTTGTTTTCAGTCTCCTGGCTGACTCGCCAATTGTTAGAAGGTGGAGGAGAGTCAGTAAAGCAAAGAGAAGGCACTTAGAGACTGAAAAACGAAGCAAGCGTCTCTATACCGTTTACACAGGGTTTTAGTCAGGGTAACTTACTGACAGCGGGGATCCCACAGAGAATGATCCACAGCAGACGCAGAGATATTCCCCACCCAGTCCGGACCTTAATCCCCAGCTTTTATAGAGCAAGGGGTATGGTGGTGCAGCCACAGGGTAGTTACCTGAAGTGGCACCATCTGTATGCACCAGAGGATATCGACTAGTTAGTTATCTAAAGTGGAGCCTTCTGTGTGCTCAGGATCAGACCTCGCCTTCCCACATTCAGGTCAGGGTATACCTTAACCTCCTCCCGGCATGGAACAACACGTGCGGGGGTCACTGCGCTGGCGTGAATAAGACGGAGGTCCAAAGATGGAGTCAGCGTTCTCGGCTTGAAGCTGCGCATGATCAGAGTGAGCGGCCTATCGTCGTGGAGCTTGGCTACCTGGTACAGCAGATTTTCAGTATAGATAAATGAGCTGGAGGAGGAACAAAACGCCCAATACGACATTTTCCAATAAAGCCTCTAAAGAAATTAATTACACTCTTATTTGGTGAAGTGTATTTGAAAACTTAACATTCAATCCTACATAAAGTTACTTTGCGTTTAAGAATAAATGATAGACTCGCAAATGGCTATGTAGCAGATGTTTTAAATAGAGAAACTTCCTGACTAAAATATATTACTATCAATCAAGTACGGAGAATAAATTTTTGAAACAATAAATATTAGTGCTTATGTATGGTTTTAGTATTTGCTGAATAAATCATTAAAAGTGGGTGATTACTTATTATCGACTATGCACACTTCACTTAGTATTTTCACAGTACTTTGTAAAATTTTTGTTCAAGTGACGTATTTTAACTTGCGAAGATATTTTCCAAAACTCTGTTTACTATTTTAATATTTTATTAAGCCATAAAAGTCTAAAACAAAACAGTGAATCCAAGAGCTCATTTACATCTCTATTTTACAAAGCACAGAAACCCAATGATCTCAGATAACTCAATTACAATATCCTCCAACCCAATATTTAATGTAGGAAATTCACTGCTAAGATCCTCCCTAAACATAAAGCAGTATTACCATACTACATTCCCGTCTTACCAAACCACACTCTGAGTATCTATAAAAGTAAAGGAAGTAAACAACAGCTCTTATTACATCTAGTTACTTAGCATGGCTTCTAGAATACAGAACTTTTTCTCTTTTAATTTTAATTAGCAGTAAGTTTGTTTTTGGTCTTTTTAAAAAAGTTTTTTTTTTTAAAGATTTTTATTTTATTTATTCGACAGGGATAGAGACAGCCAGCGAGAGAGGGAACACAAGCAGGGGGAGTGGGAGAGGAAGAAGCAGGCTCATAGCAGAAGAGCCTGATGTGGGGCTCGATCCCATAACGCCGGGATCACGCCCTGAGCCGAAGGCACACGCTTAACCGCTGTGCCACCCAGGCGCCCCTAAAAAAGCTTTTTTTACTTTTATACCACAAAGCAAAGTTTAAATTATATTAAGAAGTACATTTGAACCTAGTGTATTTAGTCTTTCTTCTTCACAAGCATTTAAATAAAAACTACAATAGAAACGAATTGGTTAAAGATCATACAAGGGAAAATGCATGCATATTTACTCCCTTGTGTTTATTAATCTTATCTAGAACTTCATGACATTTCTTTTCTAAAATGTATGTAACAACTTTCATCTTTCTTAAGTTGTATTATCAAATGATATTTGTGGTATAAAAATTATTCTTTAAAGACTTAAATTGGTATATCTCTTGGTGTCTGAGAAATAATGCTAGCTGCCCATATATAACAATTTTGTAAGGAATGGCCATATTTCTGATCTTTCTTTTGTGGAGTCTAAGAATTCAGTAAAGTCTCAAAGTCTATTCTAATTTACATGGCCTATTATTGACTGCAGCAAATCAACCTGGAATTATATAGAACACAAAGCCTTTTGTTTTAGGAAAACAAAAAACAAAACAAAACAAGCTTCCAGAACCTCTAATGGTGTGCAAAAGACAATCCAAAATTGGAGGCTGGATACCAAGGCTTTAGTGTCCACTCATAGGGCTGAGTCATTGGGTAGGAAGCCTCCTTGTCTGAGATAGTCTTCCATTTTTGTAGAGTTTGGAGGTTGGGGATGGAATGGGCAAGGTTCATTTAACTCTAAGTATGTATGCTTTTAGTGAATATTAAACACTCAATATAAATATTAAACAAGTCTTGTGTTTCATAGCAAATTACAAACAATGTGCCCTCAAAATTATAGTACAAAATACAAAACAATTTTAGAGTTCAAATTTTATAAGTGGTAGTTTTTATGGTATTTTGGATATTAAGCAAAATATTAAATGTAGAAAATAATGTTGACAATATCAGTGAAAAAATGCAGATATATAAAATACATCATTTGTTACATTTCAAGTGCTTCTAAGTGTGCTTTTGATTTTAAATCTATTAAACCCCCTTCACCCTCTCATTTTCTATTTTAATTACCTCTCCCCAAGTCTAACTTTTCACCCTTTTTCAACCCTTAGTTTTTCTCCAAAATCTTCCTCGATTATTTCTAACCTTACTAATCTCTTTTCTGAATTTCCCAATAAGAGAAATGTGTCTATAATAACCAACAGTATTTAAAAACTCTTGCTCATTAACTACTTTAACTGAACATTTCCTTCTCCCTACTGGAATACAAATGCTGAAAATAGTGAAGTATATGAGATTGTAAAAGAAGCAATAATTAGATGGTAAATACTGGCTTAAGAACCAACAGGCAGGGGGTGAAGTACAGCGGGATCCACCTGGCAGCCTCTTCCTCAGCTGAAACCCCCGTTTATGAAGAATGAAGTTGGTTGTATAGGAGGGATGAAAAGGAAGCTCTGGGCCCCAGCCTGAATGAATCAATCAAGCTCAGTTGAAAAAAAAATTTTTTTCCCAATCATTTGAATATTGGAGGGCCCAAGACTGAGTCATTACCATATGGGAATACAGCAAATGACTGGGGCAAGAAGGGCAAGCTCTCATGAAGCCAAATGCTTTGCAACCTCTTGGCAGGGAGGAGAAGACACCTGGACACGCCTTCTCCAGGGTGAAGGTGTTGATCTGGCTGGAGGAGAGCTAAGGGCTCAAAACTGTCATTTTTTATCTTCGATGATAACTTCATGCTCCAATGTTGTTGTTTTAGTTGTCTCCACGGAGGATGGAGACACGTTGGCAGAGGAGCTTTGGTTGAGGGCAGCGGAGCTTTGGTTGAGCACAGAGGTAGGAGATCCAGGTGGGGCTGATGAGGCAGGAGATGGGGTAGAACCAGGGTTGCAGGTGACGTGATTCGACTTTCCATCTGCGTGAATGATGATAGTGGTACTGTTGGTGGCCTTGCCAAAGTGGACAAAATATAAGACCAGAGCAACAAGCGTTGTGGCAATTAGACAGGCCAAAAGACACACCAGAAATGTTTTCCAGAGGGACCACGGTTTTGCTGTAACCTGCAATGAATTACGAAAGGTGAATATTTCAGCCAATGACACAGTAGTGACTTTGGTAACTGATTTCAATTAGAATAAAGTTATCATTTTTCATTACTCCAAATGCTATAATTTAAAGTACAGTATATGAGCTATCTCTTTCTTTCTCTCTCTCTCTCACACACACATACACACACACACACACACACACCTTGTCCACAATCCATGAGGACAAAATGTTCCCTCTGAGTTACCCCTTTGTACTGAAGCAATAAGGCATCATTTCAAATGCAAACAGATTGCCTCTGGAATATATTACTGTTAAGTTATTATCAGCTACTAACATCGCAATATAAATTAAATTATCTAGTTAATCCTCAAGACTAGGAAAATTATGAAAACGCATATCAAAACATTTAGATTGGTTATCTCTGAGTGATGGAAAATTGCAGGTGTTCTTTTGTTCATTGTTATCTCCTATTTTCATATTATATATTGAAATTTATAATTAGAAAAATATTTTTTAAATACATTTTCCTCTCTTAAACATACATAAGAGGACTTTCATTGAGCTCGGAAAGACCTCAAAATACAAAACGTATTAGCTCTGGTATGAGGTAGGGTCTTCAAGGAATAGAATGAAGCTCTGAAAAACTGTTGGGGGCCATGGGTCCCAGGTGTCACCAGGAACTTGTGGACTGGCAGCATAGGAGAAGGGCAGAGTAGCCAAAGGACATGGGGTCAGTGAAGGGTTAAAGGACATGAGACACCTGCACAGACACAAGCAGGCAGGGCCTGCTTATCCCATTTCACCAGTGTTCCACCCGACTGGTAAAGACTCCCCACCTCCCCCCAGACCCCAAATCTTACCCACGGCGGCTGGAGGGTCACAGTGGGCAATCTACAACCACAGTGGGTTCCTTCATTCGAACAGTATGGATTTCTGGGCAACTGCAGAGAAAGAATTTTTAAATAAATAAATAAATAAGTCCTATTGTTAAAGGTGAAGAGAGTTTTAACTGGAAACATAAACAAATGAAGCACATATAAATGATGTGAATCCAACATATATGAAATGATGAACCAACCAAGTTCTAGGAGAATCTGAAACTCTAATAAATGGTATAATGATATGAATTGTACAAATACATTATTCACATCAAAAGATCCATGAAGAAAAATAAAATGATTGATTCAATAGATGCCCAAGGACCATTTTATCAAATTTCAGCATTCAGTCTTGACAAAAGCAGACAAGCAATACAAATCTCAAAGAACTACAAATAAAATAGTAATTCCCAAGCTTGACAAGGAATGTTTACCTCAAAACAATGACTAACATCCTATTTAACAGTAAAACATCAGGCACATTCCTTTAAAGTCAGAAGTGAAGAACATCCCCTCACACCAATATTAGGTAGTGTTTTTCTAGAAGTTCTCATCAGGATGTGCGAACAATGGAAATGTGAAGATAAAGTTAACATTTTTTTCTACATCATACGACTGTTTACAAACAGGACCCCAAAGAATCAACCATACAATCTCTCAAAAGGAATAAGAACTCATTAAATTGGCTGATTATAATATTATGAAAAATATACGTAACAGCACTTGTGTGTGCGTGTGTGTGCATGTATCAGCAAATGCTATTCATAGTAATAAAGCAAAATAAAATAGCTAAGCATATCAAATGCTATAGGACTTACATAAAGAAACCCACAAAACCTTACTGAGGAACAAAAAGACAACTTGGATAGATGTCCTCTTATGAAAAACTTCAGCAGGATAAGCTCTTAATTCTCTGAATTTTAATTAATATCTTTATGGGATTTTTGGAGGAAAAACTTAGGTAAATTGACAAGAAATTTCACTTGGCAAAATAAAGCAATTACTAGAATAAAATTAGATTGGATGGGAGAGGGGACAGGAAGCAAAATATTACCAGTGATTTTTTTCTGGGAGGGATCATGAGTGATTTTTTTTTCTTTGTTATTGTCTATATTTTCCAATGCTCTAAAATGAACAAATAAACTCCCGGTAATTGTAAAAAAAAAAAAAAAAATTCTACCTGTTGTTTTGGGGATCTAAGAAGTTATAGACTTTCAGATTACCAAAAAAAAAAAAAGGTGGGGGGGGAGTCCAAACATTCCTTTTCATTGTTTCAGAAGTCAGTTTCACTATTTGGGTTTTTTGTTTTTTGGGTTTTTTGTTTGTTCGGTTTTTTGGGGTTTTTTGTTTGTTTGCTTGGGTTTTTTAGCTACATTATCTAATCATTTGACTTAATGGAATAAATTGCATAGATTTTGGCATGTGGGGAAATAACACAACTCTAATTTATAATGAAAAGGAGAAGGAAATAAAATGATGTATATATGATATTAAACCAATGACATTTTGTAACTTCCCTGAAATATGAGTCATCCTATAAATTAAGTTTATGATGGTCTAGTTGTTCAATCCCAAAACTGATCATAAATCTAACCTTCAAGTGGCAAAACAATTCTTTTATCAAATCCTATCTTCCTATTTATTTCTTCTGATTCGTCTCTTGGTTCTACAACCTCAGGTTGATTTAAAATTTATTTTACCCTATTATGAACATAGTAGTAAAGGTTTCTGAAAAGTAGTTTCTTATAATGAGATTATAGGGGTGCCTGAGTGGCTCAGTCCGTTAAGCTTTTGCCTTTAGCTCAGATCATGATCCCAGAATCCTGGGATTGAGCCCCACATCCTGCTCCCTGCTTAGTGGGGGGTCTGCTTCTCCCTCTCCTGCTCGTGATCTCTCTCTCTCTCTCTCTTTCTCTTTCACACTTGCTCACTCCCTGAAATAAATAAATAAAATCTTCAACAAAAAATGAGATTATATGAGAAATCTGAGTTCTATTTCTGACTCTGCCACTAGCTAAGTGGACTCTTAATATTTCAATTCCCTCATGTGTAAAATGAAGAGATTTGTTTGAATGAGGAATGAGACCCATATATGTTCAAGAAATACAATTTTTAAATTAGAGTATATACGAGATTAGCACATTTTCAACATGTCTCCCCATGTGATATTTTCCATAAATTACTATTTTAAATATATACAAATAGGTCAATGAGAAAAGTATTTTCATTGAATCAAAATATATAATAATAAATAATAATATAAATAGAAAATAAACATAAATAAATAATGATAAATAATATTAATGTGTGCTATAAACATTTCAAATAATTTACTAAAAATTTTGCCTACAGGTATCTTAGATATAAATGTCAAAATTCAGGCAAAATATCAAAATTTAGACAAAAAGTCTAATGCACAATTCTCAAATGATATGAAAAGCAGTATCTGGTGTATTAAATAACCCCCCTCAACGCTTGTGATTACTGGTAATAACATCTCAGATTCCATTCATCCTGTAATAGCAAAATCAGAAAAATGCAACCTAACTTTCTTGAAGCAGCAATGTTAAATGTTGAACAAGACTGAGACAGGAAAGCCACTAAAAGGCATTGGTACTCACCAGCTCTACTGCACTTTGCTCAATATCCACAGCTTGATGCTGTTCTCCACGCATTCTGAGGGTGTGGTATCTCAAATGCAACTCCAGAGATGTCTATACTCGCTCTGTGGATGAGAAGTTGGAAAATCCTGGATTTACGTTAAATTAATAACTGTATTTATTCAATCTGGGTTATGCAAACCAATAGTCATCTATTTCCCCCCCAAAAAAATTTCCGAATTCAAACCCAAGATACACGATCTGTGCTTGCTGGGGAAAAACAAACAGAAATATTTGCTCCCTTCAAAAAAACAAGATGCAGAAAGTTATCTCAGCTGTAAGAATGACTCCAGGATTCTGAGCAGATACAAACCCTTGCCCTCCTTATCTCACATAATTCATTTAAATCACAAAAACTTGATTTCTCACAGGTTAGGAATTTAGTTTTTGTTTCTTAAAAAAACCCACAAAGCCACTCCTTGATTACGAACATTGCAGAATATTCTGTAGCTAGGCAGAGGGATTATGGTAATGACTAATTTCAAAACTTTCCAGAAATAGAATAATGTTGAGAAAACAGGGTCATGATAGATGTAGGTGAATGGTGAATAAAATCTATGGCGCTGTTGAAGTCAGTGGCAATACTGAGATGGACAAGGGAAATAAAAACTTACTAAAATGGTTTTAGCCAAAAATAAAGACAAAAATAGGAAATAAGTATACTTAATTAGCTCTTGACTATATGACTCAAGGATTAGCCAAGGTAAACCTGATCTGCTTCTATGTAAATTAGTGTTGCTTTAGGCTATGGAACAATGTCACCACTTCTCATGAATCCCAATCTTTTTGATGAGCAAGAACTAGAAAAGAGACAATGTCTTTGGTACTTTTTCGTTTCTCCCAAGGAAAAGTTCACATGTTACAGCATGCACAATTGAAGAGGTGTTTTACATCGTTCTGAGAATTAATGCTCCCTGGGCCTTTCACAATGTGGTCTGCAGCATGGAATGGAGAAAAAATGACTTTAAAGATCCTTTTTAGTTGCACATTTCCTGTAAGCCCACAACTCCCAGCAGGGAGGCTAATGACATGAATTTCCAAAATATTAATAAATTTACACACATCCTAATTCAAAAGCAGACATGTCTTCTTATTGTGTGATAAGTAGATTCATGGGGAAAAAAATGTATGTAACTAATTCCAAACCTCTGGACTTCTCATTAAGCAAATGTTAAATGACTAATAATTAAATTTATTTTGCATTTGTTTTGTATAAGTAACTGTTTCAGAATTTTGTATGTTGACAACACATATTCAGAAAACTAAAAACTTAAAGAGATATTTAAAGAACATTTTCAAGTATCTAGAAATAAATCTACTAATAGAGGTGTACTACTTTTAAATAGAAAAAAAATTATGAAATTTAAATGAGTAAATCATTAATGAAGTCCTAAATAAGTATAGGCCTGGCAGCAGCATAAATTGGTAAGACAACTTGAAAAGCATTTGATATTATCTAATAAATTTGAAGATATTCATATACTACATGATCTAACAATTCTACCCCCAGTATGTTCCCAGAGGAAACACACACACACACACACACACAAATGTTTATAGTAGCATTATTTATCAATTTTTTGAAAATGTCCCAAAGTCACATCAACAGCAGAATAGGTAAGTTGTGATATATTTGTACAATAAATACTTTCACCAATGAAAATGAATAAACTATTACTAAATACAGCAAACCTATGATTCTGACAAATATAATGTAGTGGGAAAAATAACAGAGACATTAAATTGTCTTGTTTAGGGATACATTCATAGGTGATAGATCCATTTTTCAAATAGCAAAGAAATGATTAACATAAAACTCATAATAGTGGTTACCTCTCAGGGAAAGGAGAAAAGCAGAATTGGGACTGGATACAATGTGGAGGGACTCCAGAGGAGCTGGAAGTGTCCTTTTTTGACCTGGGTGTGATAACACAGGTGTTCGGCTTATAAATATCCACCACACATGACCATTTCTCTAGGTATGATGTAAGTTAAAAGTAAGTGTTTACTGAGATATATTGGCGGGCTCTAATAAAATTCATATCATACATTATTTTGATTTTTTCCATACCCTCTCTTTCCTCTGTATTCAAAGCTGTTCTCTGACAAGTAACATGGAAACGCCATTGGCATTTTGGCTAGGCTTGATGCACTGAAATCTCCCATTTCAAGGCTTGATGGCACAGTCAGAAGTAAACCGTAAAATAAACTAGTTGCTGTACCTGTGGCCTGATTAAAAAAAAAAAAAATCCAGTTGCTTTAAGGTAATTAAGGTTGAGGTTTGCGTAATGATGGTGCCCTCTTTCAACACCAGCCTGAACAACTTCTGGCCCTGGGGTTTAGTGCCTCACTTCAGGAGAGGTGCTCAGGCCACCGAACTTTGGTGCCTCTCAGCAGGGAACAAGGTCGCCCCTGGGGCACCCCGTTCTTCGTGTTAATCATCGTGCACCCCTGAAATCATGCGCCGCGTCTGCTTCGTTTGTTTGCTGGTTCTGCAAGTATATTAGTTATTATCGATCCTCAGGCTTGAACCTAAAGCTCCAGTTTTATGCTCTGGTCTAAGCATTCATGACGCAAGCCATTTTTTCCTATCCTTTAAGGGTGATCTCCACCTTGACCACCAAAGATTGAAATAGTACTCCCCAGAGAAAGGAGCGAGAGCCTAGGGCTATCCGCCCTTCCCAGCAACAGAAAGCTGCTTAATCAGCCAAGGTCACGAAGCACAGACCACAGCAGCCAACCTGCATCTGGGTTTCTGCGACACTTCTTGGGTTTCCTTTGCTTTATCCACGAAGGAAAAAGGAGAGGCAATATCCTTAGAAGAACCGAAGAGATTGTTTCTGGGTTCCGTTGTAAATATGAAAAGTTGATTCATATGTCAGTGCTAATTGGCATTTGTGCTTCTTCTTGGCTCTGAAGATCAGAGAGAAACCAAAAGAAAGGAAGATCAATTTCTGATTCTCTCCCATGGCTATGGAATCCCCAACAGGAAAATGTAGAATTTTGAGAAAGTTACCTAGAAGCTCAGTACAGTAGGAAAAAAAAATTAGTAGACCAAAATAATAGAAGTTAAAACACCCTAAAATAAATGAAGGGTTTTGTTTTTTTTCTTAAGATTTTACTTATTTATTTGAGAGGGCGCAAAACAGGGGGAGGGGCAGAGAGGGGAGGGGAGAAGCAGACTCCCCACTGAGCAAGGAGCCTGACACAGGGCTCAATCTCAGGACCTGGAGATCATGACCTGAGCAGAAGGCAGATGCTAAACCAGCTGAGCCACCCAGGCACCTCATAAAAGAAGTTTTAAGATACATATATGTATATACTAAAATATATATATACTATGTATATGTATATACATATACATATATACTAAAATGTTAACAATTACATATAAACATATATAAACTATTTATTATATATAAATATATATACAAAATATATGGATCAGTGTTTATATACTAAAATATACAAAATTCAACACTTCTTTGTGAAAACATTTTTCTCTAATCTAATAAAAGCAAACACTTATGTGTCCAGGACTATGATAGGTACATAAAGTACTTTAACCTTCAAAAATGCCCTGTGAAAGAGTATTATGTCTAGATTACAGATGAGGAAGCCAACCACTCAAGGAGTTTAAGAAACATCCTTCAAGTTGCAAAACCAATAGCTGCGGCAGAGCAGAAATTCAACCCCGAATCTGTCAAAAACCCATGTAGAACCAGAAAATTGATTCTTCAAACGGAAATCGAATAAACAAATCACTTAGTAGTTGAATAGTCTGATGTAAGTAAGATATGAAGTAACATACATGAATTGCATTCACTTATGATTTTTTGGATTTCTTTTGCACTTCACTTTTAAAACAATGTTCTATGACCATTTAAAAAAAAAACAAAACAAGCATCCACACAGACTAGATTCATCCTTCCATTATAAATCCATTAACTTTAGTCTCCATTACTCACTGCCCTCAATCTACTATCTTGCTTCTCTTTTTTTCCATTAGTTTATGAAACATCTGACTTCATATATGTTTTTCCAATTAGAAAAGTAATATAAATATTTATAAATAAATAAAATAATATAAAGAAAAATAATATAAATATAAAAGTAATATAAATATATATAAATATAATTTAAATATAAATATATTTATAATATAAAGCACAAAATAAATATATAAAGTAATATAAATATAAATATACGTTTTGAAGATAATTCAGAAAATTAGAGATGGGGGAGTTAAGATGGTGGAGGAGTAGGGGACCCCTTCTTCAGCCGGTCCCCTGAGTTGAGCTGGATAGGTACCAGACCAGCAGGAACATCCACGGAATCAGCCTGAGACGCAGGAAGATACATCTGGATCTCTACAAATGAACATCTCCAGCGCTGAGTATTGAGGTACGAAGTGGGGAGCTGTGAAACTGCGCACAGATATCAGAAGATAAACGGAAGGGGGAGGGAGCCACCATGTCGGGGCACCGGGAAGCGGTAGCCACCTGCACAGTGGAGCGGGTGGACTGCGGACCCGCACCCTTGAGACAGCAGACTGAGACTGTGAGCCGGGGGCGCACGCTACCAGACTTCTCACTGAACTCCAGAACTCCGGAGGGCTCACTGGATCCAGACTGAGACCAGGAGCTCCGGGAGCGCGCGTGGGGTGGCTGGCGGCTGGTGGCTGGCGGCTGGCGGCATTAGAAAAACAAAGGACAGAGACGCGCCGGCCCTGGAAGTGAGGGCTGGGACGCCGGGAGTGGGGCACACAGCCCAGGGTGGTGCAGGGTTGAGCAGCACCAATAGAAACAGAGTTAAAATGGCCATCAGTGGAGAACGGGCCGCGATCCCTCTGTTCTGTGACAGAGGCTGAATTTCGGCCGCTGCTGCTATGACTCTCAGAAGAGGCACAGCAGACCGCCAGGAAAAGCCGCCAGAGAGCAAAAGCCTGGAAATACCGGCTCACAGTGTGCCTAACCCCATCCCCCCTCGCAGGGGACACGGAGACTCTACCCAAACAGGGTTTCCTGAGTACTGGTGCAGCAGGCCCCTCCCCCAGAAGGCAGTCTGAAAAATCATGAAGCCCACATCCTAGGGCACCTGAGTGGCAAAGTCATTAAGTGCCTGTCTTCGGATTAGGGCGTGATCACAGCGTTCCGGAAAGGAGTCGCTCATCGGGCTTCTCCACTGGGAGCCNCCTGCTTCTTCCTCTCCCACTCCTCTGCTTGGGTTCCCTTTCTTGCTGACTGTCTCTCTCTCTCTCAAATAAATAAATAAACTCTTTAAAGAAGAAGCCCACATCCCTAAGATCTCTATAAAACAAGGGCACACGGCCTGGGTCCCAGTCAATAATTTGGGCTCAGGACAACCCCGCAATCTTTCCTCATCAAAATGACGAGAAGGAGAAGTCCCCCCCCCCCAGCAAAGAAAAGATAATGAGTCTGTGGCCTCTGCCACAGAAATAATAGATATGGATGTAACCAAATTATCAGAAATGGAATTCAGAGTAACAATGGTCAAAATGATGAGTAGACTTGAAAAAAGTATTAACGAAAATGTTACTGAGAATATAGAATCCCTAAGGGCAGAAATGAGAGCGAATCTGACAAAAATTAAAAATTCTATGAGCCAAATGCAGTCAAAACTAGAGGCTCTGACGGCCAGGGTCACCGAGGCAGAGGAACGCGTTAGCGAATTGGAGGATGGGTTAGTAGAAGAAAAAACGAAAATAGAAGCTGGTCTTAAAAAAATCCATGCCCACGCATGTAGATTACGGGAGATTACTGACTCTATGAAACGATCCAATGTCAGAATCATCGGCATCCCTGAAGGGGTGGAGAAAAACAGAGGTCTAGAAGAGATATTTGAACAAATTGTAGCTGAAAACTTCCCTAATCTAGCAAGGGAAACAAGCATTCGTGTCCAAGAGGCAGAGAGGACCCCATCCAAGCTCAACCAGGACAAACCTACGCCACGGCATGTCATAGTGCAATTCGCAAATATTAGATCCAAGGATACAGTATTGAAAGCGGCCAGGGCAAAGAAATTTCTCACGTACCAAGGCAAAGGTATCAGGATTACGTCAGACCTGTCTACAGAGACCTGGAATGAGAGAAAGGCTTGGGGGGGCATTTTTAAAGCTCTTTCAGAGAAAAACATGCAGCCAAGGATCCTTTATCCAGCAAGGCTGTCATTCAGAATTGATGGAGAAATAAAGACGTTCCACAATTGCCAGTCATTTTGTAACCATGAAATCAGCCCTACAGGAGATATTAAAGGGGGGGTTCTATAAAGGTAAAAAGCCCCCAAGAGTGATACAGAACAGAAAGTCACAA